>NW_023664674.1:0-12500 GCF_015228065.2 Penaeus monodon
AGAAAAAAAAGGGCCCCCATACCCCCGGCCCCCTTTCTCGCCTTTTAAAAACCCACAAAGGGGAAGGGCCGTTTGTCCAAAACTGGGGGGGGAAATGTGGGCGTAAAACACTGCTTCGGGAAGGCGAAGCCCCCCTCCCTTGTTAAAGGGGGAAAAGGACGCCCCCAAGCTTAAAAAAAAGGGGCAATAAAACTACAACTAAAATCCTCGCTCTTTTTATTTTAAATCTGTTTTTTTCCGTTTAAATAAATCCGGAAGCCTGGGAAAATACTTTGTGCTCCCGTTACTTTTGTATATTCCCGGGGCCCCTCACCGTGGACACCATTTTAAGGGAGTGGGTGTAAGGAAAAAAAAAAAAAGAAACTAATTTAGTTATAGTTAAAAGTTTTTTTTTTAATTATACTGCATTTTCAATTTATTGCCTTTCTTAAAAAAGACTTTTTTCCTTAAGGCATAAAAGTTTTTTTAAATAGTTTTACCATTGCCATTAAATTTGCCTAACCAAAAGAAAAAAAAGTAAAATTTAGTACGTAAAAGTTACGCCCCTTGCTACTGTGCTCCTTGGGGCACGGGTGTAAAATTTGGGGGTACCCTCTCCCCTGTGGGGCAGTAGCGGCTGGGGGCGAGGCAGGAGGCCCCCTAGGCTGGCTGTCCTCTGTTTTTTTTTGGTATTTTAACGTGGCATCGCTTTTTGAGCAAGGTATTTGTTTTTTTTTTTTTTGGTTGTGAAAAAAGTTTTTTACTGGCAAGGTATTCGTCTCGATAAATATACCCCGAGCAAGTAGTAATAGGCTGGTGCTTTTTTTTTTTAAAACTTCTTTTTATAGTGGCTTCCTTTTTTTTTTCTCGAAATTTTAAGCAAATTTTCAAAAGTTTTTTTAGCTTAAAAAAAACAAATTCAGTTCCATTTTAGTATCTCTTTTTATTGTTTTATTACTTTTTAAATAACCTTTATTTCTAAATTTTATAAAAAAGACTTCATGGGTCCTGTAGTTTGTTTTTCTTTGATATTAAAAAAAAAATTTTTGCTGAACGAAGGAAACGATCTTAAATTCCCAAAATACCCCTTATCCAAACCCTTTTACACGGGGTGAAATTCCCGTCTCGCCCTCCTCGCTCATTTTACGTTTTGCCATTCTTTCTCGGGGTTTTTACACTTTATAAACACACATTCCAAATTGGCCACTATCTTTCCCCCCTTTTCCCACAAGAAATTACACTTTAATTCTTAAAAAGTAAATCTCGTTCCCGTACGTACTAACGGGTGGTGGCAGTGGCGTACTGTTTTACATTTTAATACCGTGGAAAAAGAAAATGGGTTTTTTAGTAAAAAAAAAATTGAGGATCGGTCGTACAATACTTTACTTATTATTATTTTGTTATTATTACAGTTAAAAGTTTTTTTGGAAATAATACTAACTTTAAAGATAATAGTAATAATAATAAGATAAAATTAATAATAATAATTTAAATAATATTCAAATTTTATCAAAATTCCTTTTTTCTCCTTTTTTATCACATTATTATGTTAATACAATTCTGGTAATTTTTATCATTTTAAACCCAAAAATTTGCCGAAATCACCAAAGAAATCAAAAAAAACGTCATTTTGGAGTATACTCTCAAAAGGCTATTTTTTCCTAGATTTTTGCCGTTTTTTCGATTTTTGGGAAGTTTTTTTTAAACCCTTTTTTATTATCTCATCACATCGGGGGGTTTAACGCCGACGGGGGCGCATGGCCGCTCCACCCTTTCGTTTCCCACCGGGCCCCCTCGAGGGAGCCCCGGCGGGCACACGGCCCCTCTATTTCCCTCGCGACAGGCTCGTCGACTGCCCCGCCATGATCTCCTGGGACGCCCCACGTCCCTCCACCCAGGTTGTCTCGCAAAGAAAACTTGATGGGCAGTTTCGCCCATAGGGAGGCGAGCTAGGGCCAATAGCCTGAGTGGCGACCCCGGATTATGCAAGTAAATTTCCATGCCCGTCTCACGGTGTAACCCCGGGTTGGACACGGGGTCCTCCCAAACTGTACCCCTGATCCGGCGAAGGGACTTGTTACAAAGGCTAAAGGGCAACCCCAAGGCACTGGATAGCGCCCAGGTTTCGTTTCCCATAGAGCAAAACTGAAGTATAAAGGGCCCTTGAAGACACGCAGTTTGGGGCCCTTTTGCATAGGTACGACATCCCCAAACGCTCTTGTTGATCGGTTCAGGGCTCCTTTTTCCCAGACCAATCCGTCTACGACTTCCTGGTCTGAAAACCCAAGATATGGACCTCGCTACCAAGGTTTTAAAAATTTTCTGTGATTCAACGCCCTGCCGCAAGCATGGATCGACTGAAGGGGTTCCCCAAAGGCCCCCAAAGCCCCGTTTTTTGGTCTTGGTCCGGGAGACCTCTAGGCCTGGGGGCTTGCCTCATTGCTAAAAAAAGGCCGCCACAAGTGACTAAAAGGACTCAGATAGATGGCAACATCGTCGGCAAAGTAAAGGGCCCAAACCCTTTAAATTTTCCCTATTTTTGCCCGCACTGACTTGGCTATAGCTCTCCCCCTTTTATCCATCCATACAATGTTAAAAAGTGTGGTGGAAGGACCAGCCTTGCCTCACCCCTGAATTAACGGGGAAAAATTCGACAACCCCCACCACACTTACAGCATTTTTCATCCCAGTATAGAGGCTTTATCACCAAAACTGTGCGGAATTCCCCTGACCTGGTTTCCCCCATAGCGATTCCCGATGCCCGATCAAACGCCTTCTGAGGTCGATGTGGCTGCAAAACCCCACGACCAAACTCACGCGGCGTTCACAATTATCGAACGCTAGTATAGGGTCTATTGTGGATTTCCCAGGAGTAAATCCAGACTGCCCCGGGTCTCGGGTGCCTCAGTAGGTGGTTTGGATCCGTTTCAGAAGAATGTGAGCGAAACCTTGGGGTATGCTGACCGGAAATGCCACGGTTTTTGTACAGCCCCCATCGCCCCCTTTTCCCTTTTCCGGGGAAGGGATGACCACCCCCCTCAGCAGGGGGGGGGAAGGGGTACCAGACTGCCAAATGGCAGTCGGGACTGTATCGGGCCCCAACCCATATTTCACCCCCCCCCCTTTAGCAATTCAGGGGGGTATCCATATGCCGCATTTTCCCACTCTTCAGCTTGGAAACGCCACCCTACCTTGTTGGGGTAGGAGGTTCCTCGCGATGGGTGGGTAGGGCCCCAACAGGCACTGAGACACGCGCATCCAAGCTAACTGTTGGAGGGCCCATCGGGTAAAACTGTTCAAATACTCAGCCCAACTTTCACGAACCCCCAAAACATGATTGAGATGACCCTCCATCTGCTGATCGGATGCAGTCATCTGTGAGGAGGGGCTAGGTTCAGTTTTCTCAGGGCTTGGTAGGGAGGGGAAGGGCCTTTACCAAAAAAAATGGCCCCGCCCTCCTCAGCGATTCCCGATGAACGTTTTCCCTTGTCCCTTCTCGCAGTGTCCGAGCCCTAGCACCATGGAAAAAAGACGCAAAAACTTGATTCCCTTCGCCGGGCTTGCGACATGCTTTTAGTGGCCCCTAAAGTCTCCAGGGAGATGGTATTTTGCCTTGTCCTTGGGCGTACCCAATGGGCTCCTGAGCTGCTTCGGGTTTTCGCGCTTGAAGGTCCCCAGAGCAACGGATCCGTCAGGTTTCTGGTTTCTAGAATCGGGGCGAGACTGCCCACGCACGGGACCATGGGAAAGACGCAAGACTTGATTCCCTTCAGCCGAGCCTTCGCACGCTTCAATGGCCCCTAAGTCCCGGGGGATGTATTCTGCCTTGCCTTGGGCGTACGCCATGGACTCCTGAGCTGCTTCGAGTGTTCGCGCTTTAAGGTCCCCCAAAAGCAACGATCCGTCAGGTTGCTGGTTTCTGAGAAACGTTTAGAGACTGCCGTGGCGAACCCCCGGGCACACTCCTCCTCCCTTGTCTGCAAGTGAAACATTAGGGGGGCCCTGGGGGACGGGGAGTTTTTAAGTGGCCCCCAGGGTACCACAACAGCCCATGTCGGTGCCACAGAACTCGCCCCCCTCCGGTAAACCTGCAGTTCTGGAGGATCCCTCCCTCGCGTGCTGACAAAATGTGGTCAATCTCCTTGGGGCCCCTGTACCCCTATCGCTGTCCAAATCCAGCGATGCGAGTTTGGGCGCTGGTACCAGGAGCCAGAGATCCCCATTTTCTGGGACCTAGCAAAGTCCCGGAGAAGGGGGCTATTTCTCTGCTGGGGGTCAGCTCCCGAGCCTGGGGGCCACAGACATCTCGTGCCGCTCGGCAAGCCCCGGGTACCGAAATTTAATCGCCCAGAACAATCAATGTCTCGCCGGGGGCATCGTCCCGCCACAGACAGGGTTTGGCGTGAATTTTTTTCACATCGGTTTTTATTAACGGAGGGGGGGTATCAGCAATAAGAGACAAGAAGCCAAAAACATGCTTCATTCAGTGCCCTGATAGCTCTCAACCCCGACCCGAGGCTGAAGTCGATGGAGATGGCTAGGCTACACCCCGGAGGGGGTGACCATCGCTGCGGCCGACCATAGTGGGTAACCACCCACACTGATGTCCGTACCAGGCTTCTCCCCTTGAGAGGGGGGCCACCTCAACCCCCTCGCCAATTCCCGGGGATAGCAGAGGTAACCGCTCATCCTGCCCCAAGGACCGGATGTTCCAAGGCCTACCCGGAAAGACGCCTGAGGTTTAAACCTCGGGTGGTCACTCCTGCACGTCCCTCTGCCCCCCCCGCCAAGCAGCCCCAATAAAGGGGGTCGGGAGGCTGTGGGGGCCGCCTATCCACCTATGGGGTTTTTCCCAGGGCTTTCCCCCACAAGCTTCATGGGGGTTGGGGCCTGCCCGGGGGGAGGCGGGACGAGTAATCTCGTTCCAATCCTGCACCCGACATTGCCCCCCCCAGCGGGACCCACAGCCCCTTTTCTTTCTGGGTGGGAGGGACAACACCCCCCCCCAGCATTTTCCTTTATGAGAGATGTTGCCAGAGGGTCATTCTGGGGGGGGGAGGGCTGGCAAAGGGCCCCCCCCCCGAGCCGCCCCATTACCCCGGGGGGGCTAGGGGGCAGGAGTTGGAACGAAGCCAGAGCGTGCCCACCCCCCGGTGGGCCTAAATCTGTACCTCTGGGGCTCCGAGATCCCCCGATTTGCCTGGGACCGCAAGGTACCCGTTTACCCCCGGGTGGGCCCGAGGGGCACTGCAGAAGTCTTAATGATGGAGGGCTGGACCTGGGAGGGGGAACTTAGCTGAGTGCTCCTTTTTCGCACGGGCAGCCAGGGGGGGGAAGCGTAAGAGAACGCATGCAAGCACTTTAAAACTACTAGGGGTACCACACATCGCTTCCCTCACCTGCAGTGAACACCCCCCAATTCATATGGACAAATTCCTGTTTTTATCACCACATTAATGTTATCATCATTATTATCTTATCATTTTCATTATCATCATTATCTCATATTATCATCATTTTGCAATTATTATCATCATTATTGCAATTTTTATCATTATTATTGAATTTTGGAGTTATAGTATTATTTTTGCAAAAAACTATACCACAACAAAATAATAGTAAAAACAATATAAAACAATAAAAAACGATTTTATAATAATTATTTTATCATTTTCTTAAATTGTACGTTTTTACTGTAATTATTCTGTTTAATAATTATTTTTGCAAATTTTCTACCCGTACAAATATAATATGATAATAATAACAATAATAATACTAATAACAAATTTTAACCCCTAGCTTTTTATTTTTATACTTATACTTATTTTTTTATTGTTATATTTCATTATAATATACTTTTGGCAATAATAAATAATTGTAATAGTTAATAATAATTTAAAAATAATAAAAAATATTAATAATTTCAAATGGTATCAAAATTTTTCTTTTTCTCCTTTTACATCATTATTGTTAGATTAATACAATTCTGGGAATTATTATCTTATTACCCTAATAAATTCCAAAATCACCAAAAAATCGAAAAAATGTCTTTTTGGGGTATCTAACAAAAGGTATATTTCACTAGATTTTGCTGCTTTTTTTGACTTTTTTGGGAAAGTTTTTTTTATACCTTTTTTATATTATTATGGGCAAATTCCTGTTTTTATCTCATCATTTCATGATTATCATATTATTACGTTACATCACATTATCATCTTATCATATCATTATCATTTATTGCAAATTTTTCATCATTTTGCAATGTTATCATTATTATTGCATTTATTTGGGTTATATATATATTTTTGCAATAATACTAATAACCACAACAATAATAAAAGTAATAACAATAATAATAACAATAATAACGATTTTATAATAATTATTTATATCATTATCTTAATTAGTATCGTTTTTACTGTAATTATTACTATTATAATAATTATTTTTGCAATTATACTACCGTACAAATAATAATATTGATAATAAAAACAATAACAATACTAATAACAATATTAAACCCCAGCATTATTATATTATACTTATACTTTTATTATTATTGTTATTATTACAGTATAATAGATTTTTTGGCAATAATACTAATAATTAAGATAATTAATAATAATTAATAATAATAATAATAATAATATAATAATAATAATAATAATAATATTCAAATGTTATCAAATTCTCTTTATTCTCACTTTTATCATCATTTTTCTTATGATTAATACAATTCTGGTAATTATTTTCATTATTACCCCAATAATTGCCGAAATCACCAAAGAAATGAAAAAAAAACGTCATTTTGGAGTAAACTCTCTAACAGGCTATATTTCGCTAGATTTTGCCGCTTTTTCGACTTTTGGGAATGTTTTTCTTATACCTTTTTTATATTTATATATGGACACATTCCTGTTATTATCATCATCATTATTTATGATTATCATAATTATTATCGTTATCATCATCATTAAACATCAAAACATCATCCATCATTTTTTGCAATTTTTATCATCATTATTGCAATTGTATCATTATTATTGCAATTATGGGTTATAGTATATATTTTTGCAATAATACTAAATAACCCCAACATAATATAGTAATAACAAATAATAATAACAATAATAACGATTTTATAATAATTATTTATATCATTATCTTAATTAGTATCGGGTATTACTGTAATTATTACTGTTATAATAATTATTTGGGAATTATACTACCCGTACAAATAATAATAATGATAATAATAACAAAATAATACTAATAACTATATTATAACCACTAGCATTATTATTTTATACTTATACTTATTATTATTATTGCTATTTTACAATTATAATAATTTTTTGACAATAAAACTAATAATAAGATAATAATAATAATAATAATAATAATAATAATAATTTTTTTATTTTTTTAATTATTATTATTAAATTCAAATTTATGAAAATTCTCTTTTTTTCTCACTTTTATCATCATTTTTTGTTTTTGTTAATAAATTTGGAAAAGATTACATATTACCCTAATAATTGCCGAAATCCCCAAAGAAATCAAAAAAAAAACGTCATTTTAAATATACTTCAAAAGGGCAAATTTTTGGCTACATTTTGCCACTTTTTTTTTTACTGGGGAAATTTTTTTCTTTTTCCTTTTTTATTTATATATTGACACAATTTCCCCTTATTTTCACCCTCTTATCAAGTTATGATCATTTTTATCATTTCATCTCAATTTTTCATTATCATCATTATTGCAATTATTATCATCATTATTTAATTTTTCCTTATTATTGCAATTTTTGGAGTTTTTACTAATATTTTTTTCAAAATACTAATAACCACAAAATAATAAAAGTAATACAAAAATAAAAAAAATAAAAACATTTTTAATAATTTTTTATCATTTTCTTCATTAGATCGTTTTACTGAAATTCTGTTAAATTTATTTTTTCAATTATACTACATACAAATAATAAAAATGATAATAATAACAATAATAATACTAATAACTATATTATAACCACTAGCATTATTATTGTTATGCTATACTTATTATTATTATTGCTATTATTACAGTTATAATAGATTTTTTGACAATAATACTAATAATTAGATAATAGAATAATAATAAATTATTATTATTATTATTATTATTTATTATTATTAATAATAATATTCAAATGTTATGAAAATTCCCTTTATTCTCACTTTTATCATCATTATTGTTATAATTAATACAATTCTGGTAATTATTATCATTATTACCCTAATAATTGCCGAAATCACCAAGAAATCGAAAAAAACGTCATTTTGGAGTATACTCTCAAAGGCTATATTTGGCTACATTTTGCCACTTTTTTTACCACTGGGAATGTTTTCTTTTACCTTTTTTATATTTATATATTGACACAATTCGTCTTATTATCACCATCATTATCATGATTATGATCATTATTATCATTATCATCAGCATTATCATCATTATCATCATCATTATCATCATTATTGCAATTATTATCATCATTATTGCAATTGTTATCATTATATTGCAATTATTGGAGTTATAGTATATATTTTTCCAATAATACTACCAGTACAAATAATAATAATGATAATAATAACAATAATAATACTAATAACAATTTTATAACCACTAGCATTATTATTATTATACTTATATTTATTATATTATTGTTATTATTACATTTATAATAATTTTTTTGGCAATAATACTAAAAATTAAAATGATAGTAAAAATAATAATAAAAATAATATAATAATAATAATATTAATAATATTCAAATGTTTTTTCAAAATTCTCTTTATTCTCACTTTTATCATCATTATTGTTTGATTTAATACAATTCTGGTAATTATTATCATTATTACCCTAATGTTGCCGAAATCCAAAAGAAGCGAAAAAACTCATTTGGAGTATACTCTCAAAAGGCTATATTTCGCTAGATTTTGCCGCTTTTTCGACTTTTGGGAATGTTTTTTTATATACTTTTTTATATTATATATGGACACAATTCCTGGGTATTATCATCATCATTATCATGATTATCCTCATTATTATCGTTATCATCACATTATCATCATTATCCATCATCATTATTGCAATTATTATCATCATTATTGCAGTTGTTATCATTATTATTGCAATTATTGGAGTTATAGTATATATTTTTGCAAATAAAACTAATAACCACAACAATAATAATAGTAATAACAATAATAATAACAATAAAACGATTTTATAATAATTTTTATATAATTATCTTAATTTGCATCGTTATTAATGTAATTATTACTGTTATATAAATTTTCTTTGCAATTATACGACCAGTACAAATAATAATAATGATAATAATAACAATAATAATAATAATAACAATATTATAACCACTAGCATTTTTATCATTATACTTATACTTATTATTATTATTGTTATTATTACCAGTTTTAATAGATTTTTTGGATATTACTAACAAATTAAAATAATAGTAAAAAAATATAATAATAAATAATAATAATAATAATAATAATAATAATAATAATAATAATAATAATAATAATAATAATAATAAATAATAATATTCAAGTTATCAAAATTCTCTTTATTCTCACTTGATCATCATTATTGTTATGATTAATACACTTCTGGTAATTATTATCATTATTACTCTAATAATTGCCGAAATCACTAAAGAAATCCGAAAAAAGGTCATTTTGGAGTATCCTCTCAAAGGCTATATTTCGCTAGATTTTGCCGCTTTTTCGACTTATGGGAATTTTTTTATACCTTTTTTATATTATATATGGACAGAATTCCTGTTATTATCATCATCATTATCATGATTATCATCATTATTATCGTAATCATCATCAATATGGGTGGTGCTTCACGTGCATGGTGATGTGAAGCGATGGTGTGGTAGCCTAGATAGTGTTAAGTGCTTGCATGCCTTCTCGCTTGCAGCTTCCACCCCTGGCTAGCCCAGTGCGAAAAAGGGAGCAGCTTCCGCATAAGTCTCCCCTGCCAGGTCACAGCCTTCTCCATCATTAAGACTTCTGCAGTGCCTCTTCGTGGCCACCCATGGGTAAACTGGGTACCTTGCGGTCCCAGGCTAAATCGTGGGGGATCTCGGAGCAGCAGGAGGCCCCAGAGGTACAGAGTTATGGCCCACCGGCGTGTGGACACGCTCTGGCTTCGTACCAACTCCTGCCCCCTAGCCACCCTGGGTAATGGGCGGCTCGGGGAGGTGGGGCCTTGCCAGTCCTCCTCCCCCCAGAATGGACCCTCTGGCAACGTCTTTTATAAATGGAAATGCTGGGGGGAGGGGTGTTTGCCCTCCCACCAGCAAGTAAGGCGGGCTGTGGGTCCCGCTGGAGAGGGCAAATGTCGGGGTGCAGGATTGGAACGAGAGTACTCGTCCCGCCTGCGCCCCGGCAGGCGCCAACCCACCATGAAGCTTGTGGGGGAAAGCCTCGGGAACCCCACAGGTGGATAGGCGGTCCCATAGCCTTGCCGACCCCCTTTATCTGGGGCTGTGTTGCGGGGGCGGCAGAGGTGGCGTGCACCCGGAGTGACCACCCGAGGCTTAACCTCAGGCGTGCTTTCCGGGTAGGCGCTTGGAACATCCGGTCCTTGCGGCAGGATGAGCGGTTACCTCTGCTATCGCGGGAATTGAAGCGACTGGGAGTTGAGGTGGCTGCCCTCTCAGAGGTGAGAAGACCTGGTAGTGGCACGATCAGTGTGGGTGGTTACAGTGGCCGCAGCGATGGTCACCACCTCCAGGGTGTATCCATAGCCATCTCCAGTCGACTTCAGCCTGCGGTAGTCGAGGTGACACCGGTTGATGAGCATCATGGCATTGAGACTGAAGCATGCTTTTGGCTTCTTGTCTCTTATTGCTGTATACGCTCCTACCGATGTACATAAAACCGATGTGAAAGAGGCGTTTTTACGCCAAACTCGCATCTGTGGCAGACGATTGCCCCAGGTGAGACATTCGCATTGTTCTGGGCAACTCCAATGCGGTATCCAGCTGTGACTGAGCTGGCTATTAGATGTCTGTCGGCCCCCCATGGCTCGGGAGCTGATCCCAGCAGCGAGAATAGCCTCCTTCTCCGGGACTTTGCTAGGTCCCAGAAAATGAGGATCTCTGGCTCCTGGTACCAGCGCTCCAACTCGCATCGCTGGACTTGGTACAGCAATACGGGTACAGTGGCCAAGGAGATCGACCACATTCTTGTCAGCACGCGATGGAGGATCCTCCAGAACTGCAGGGTTTACCGGAGTGCTGATTCTGTGGCACGACCATAGGCTGCTTGTGGCTACCTGCGGGTCCACTTCAAAACTCCCCTCCCTCCAGTGGCCACCCTAAGGTGTTTCACTTGGACAGACTAAGGGAGGAGGAGTGTGCCCGTGGGTTCGCCACGGCAGTCTCTGACCGATTCTCAGAAACCAGCAACCTGACGGATCCAGTTGCTCTGTGGGAGTCCTTCAAGCGCGTAACACTCGAAGCAGCTCAGGAGTCCATTGGCGTACGCCCAAGGACAAGGCAGAATACCATCTCCCTGGAGACTGAGAGGCCACTGAAGTGGAGAGCTCGGCTGAATGGGAATCAAGTCTTGCGTCGTTCCATGGTGCGTAGGACACTGCTGAGAAGGGACAAGGAACAGTTCATCAGGAATCTTGCTGAGGAGGTCGAAGGCCATTTCTTGGTAAATGACCTTCGCCCTGCCTACCAAGCCCTGAGAAAACTGAACCCTAAGCCCTCCTCACAGATGACTGCAGTCCGATCAGGGATGGACGGATCATCTCAGATCATGTTGGGGTTTGTGAACGTTAGGCTGAGTATTTTGAACAGTTGTACCAGGTGGATCCTCCAACAGTTAGCTTGGATGCAAGCGATGTCTCAGTGCCTGTGCCGGACCCACCCATCAGCGAGGAACCTCCTACCCTAACAGAGGTTAGGCTGGCGATTTCCAAGCTGAAGAGTGGGAAAGCTGCAGGCATATGTGATATCCCTGCTGAACTGCTAAAAGGCTGGGGGTGAACCTATGGCTTGGGGCCCTGCCATACAGTCCTGACTCCCAATTTGGCAGTTGAAACCATTCCCCCTGACCTGCTGAGGGGCATGGTCATCCCCCTCTGGAAAGGGAAAGGGGAACATCGCTGGAACAGTAGCAACTACCATGGCTTTACACTGCTTAGCATACCAGGCAAGGTTTCGCATCACATTCTTCTGAAACGGATCCGAAACCACCTATGAGGCACCAGAGACCGGAGCAGTCTGGATTTACTTCGGGCAAGTCAACAATAAACCGTATACTAGCGCTTCGAGTAATTGTGGAACGCCGTCGTGAGTTTGGTCGTGGTTGCTTGCAGCATAAATAATAATAATAAAAAATAATAAAAAATAATAATAATAATAATGATAAATAATAATGAAAATAGTAATACTATTACTATCATCATGTTATAAAATTCTCTTTATTCTCACT
>NW_023664675.1:0-13591 GCF_015228065.2 Penaeus monodon
GGGGACCCCCCGTTCCCCAAGAGCATCCAACTGAAAAAATACAAATTAATATCATGCTGTACCAAGGCGCTCAAAAATGAAGCTACGGTTAAAAAAAAAAAAAAAAAAAAAAAATATGTGTCTCTATCTGATAAATAGATATACAATTTCTGTTTTGATTTCCCCATAAACACATCACCCACATGGTTGGCTTGGACTACCCCTCCGATTTCATACCCCAAATGACCTGGTTTTGGGGTCCTGTCAGGAGGGGTTATTTATCGATATAATGAGGGTTGCTTATTCCAAACTTTTAATTATATTTATATATATTTTATAGAATATAATATAATATTTATATATATATAAAAAAAAAAAAAAAAAATAAGAAAAAACACACACACACACCACCCAAAACCCCCACACACACAACACACACCAACACACACACACACCACACACACACACACACAACACGAACAACACCACACCACACACACCAAAACACACACACACACACCCAATACAACACATAATAAACAACCCCCCACATGTATTATATTTATAATTTTATTAAATATATATTAAATATATATATAAAAAATATATAATATTTTTTTATATTAAATTTTAAAATAAATAAATATATATATATATATTATATATATATTAAAATATAATATATTTTATTTTTTTAAAAAATTTATATTATATTTTCTTATTTAATTTTTTAATAACATTTTTATTTTTATTTTATTTAAATTATTAACTGGGTTTTGGGTTGTTTTGTTTTTATTTTATGATATTAATTGCATAAAATCCCCTTTTATTTTATTTTTTTTTTAATTTATTTTTTGGTTGCACTCATTTTTATTCACGTTTGATTTTTAATTTTTAATTCGTTTTTTGTTTATAAATCTTTTTTTCCCAAATTTTGTTTTTTAAACACAGATCCCAAAAATTTTCTGTTTTTATGATTTTTTTGTCGGGTTTTATTTTTTTCATAAAAATTTTAGTCTGTGTTTTATAGTTTTATTAATGTTTTGTTATCTTATGTGGAATGTACATTTTAAACAATATTTTTTTATTGATTTTATTTTTTCTATTTTATGAGAAAAAAAAAAATATTCAATATTTGTGACGTCCGAGTTCCTGATTCCCGGAAATGAACAAATACACATGCAAAATGGAAAATTTTTGTCACATCCCCCCCTCTTGCAAATAACCCAAGGTTGTACTGGGTTTTGTTACTTGCCGAGGTTTTTTTCAATGCTGGGCGCGTTTTCTGAAAATAAGAGGGCAATTGAAATAATAATTGAAATAACGTAAATGTAAAAACCCTAAATCACCTTAAGATAGTTCCTTTTCCCTTTAGTTTTATCATTTTAGTTTTAATATATATATATATATAATATATTATATATATATATAATATATATTTTTTTTTGTGTGTGTTGGGTGTGGGGGTGTGTGTTTTGTGTGTGTGTGTGTGTGTGTGGTGGTTTTGGTGTGTATAAAGTAATGTTTCCAATTTTAATTTTGATTTTTTTGCCTTTCGTTTAGGTTTTTATCGGAATATTTACTGTACCCTCTACTTTTTTCACTGATCTTTTTACTGATCTTTTTAATGATTTTTTTTTAATTACTTTTTTACTGATCTCTTTTAACTGTCTGATTTTTTTACTCTCCTTTTCCCATATTTTTACTATATTTTACGGGATCTTTTTACCTTCTTTTACCATATTTTTTATTGACTTTTTTTACTGTTTTTTTTTTAACTGTTTTTTACTGATTTTATGGGGAAACTTTTTTCTTTTATTTCCCCTTTCGTTCGTTTTTTTCCCCTTATTCCCGAGTTTTTCCCTTGTTTTCTCCCTTTTTTTTTCTACCACAGGGTTTTCCTGCCCTGCCGCTCGTGCACAAACCCCTTTTTGCTATTGCTCGTGCTACCACAAATGCTATGGTTCTACTACCACTACTTTTATTCTCGTGCTACCGCTACTACAAATTGTTTATCACTACATGGAAGGACACTAGAAAAGGGAAAAAAGCATCTTTTTTAAAGATCTTTTTTGGGTTTCTTTTCAAAGAACGAACGGGCCCCTTAACTTTTTCCCTCACCGGGTCCCTAACCTCTCCTGCCTCAGGGGATGTCTATTTCAGCCCCTTCTAGGACGTACCGGGCCTTAGCTGGGAAAGTATACCTTACTTTAAATGTTTTGTTTTTTAATTATATATATCATTATATACTATATATATAAAATTATATTGTGTTTGTTGGGGTGTGTGTGTGTGTGTGTTTGTGTTTTTTTTGCTGGGGGGTTTGTGTGTGTGGTGTGTGTGTGGGGTGTGTGTAGTGTGTGGGGGGTTGTGTGTGTGTTGTGTGTGGTTGTGTGGGGTTTGTGTTTGGTTTTTATATGTGCATTACATATTTTTATATATATATATATATATTTAATATATATATTTTTATATATATAAAAAATATTTAAAAAAATGTATATTTAAAAATATTTTATTTTATGAAATTTTAATGTTTGTATGTATTTACATATAACAAACACCACACCCGTGTGTGTGGGGGTCTTTTATATAATCTATTATATATATATATATTATATATATATATAAAATAAAATATTAAAAATTAATTTTATTAAATATCCCCGGGTTTTTTAAACAAAATTTAAAAAACCCCCCCAAAATTTGCAATAAAAATAAATTTTCCAATAACTATAGTCTGTGCATTATGGTTTCTCTACCATATATATAAAATATAAAATTTTGTATATATATATATATAATTAATATATATATATTTTAAAATGTGTGTGTGTGTGTTTGTGTGTGTGTGTGGTTATTGTGTGTGTGGGGTGTGTGTTTTGTTGTGTGGGTAGGGTGTGTGTGTGGGGGGGTGTGTGTTGTTTGGTGTGTGTGTGTGTGTGTTTTTTTTTGTGTGTTTTTGTGTTTGTGGCTGGGTGTATGTGCGTGTGTGTGTGTGTGGTGTGGTGTTTTGTATGTTATGTTGTGGGGATGTGTGTGTGTGTGGGGTGTGTGTGGGGTTTGTGTTGTGTGTGGGGTGGTGTGTGTGTGTGTTTGGTGTGTTGTGTGTGGTTTTGTATTGTTTTGTATTGAAATTGTTAGGGATATATATATTATTAAATAAAATTTTTAATATATATATATATCCATAACCCCACACACACACAACCACACACACACACAAAACACCCACACACACACACCCCCACAAAATATTTATATATATTAAGATGGGGAAAATTTCAAATTTCTTTTCCCGGATGGGGAAAATTCTTTTTTGGGGTTACCAGGGGACCACGTGGCTGTTTTCCCCACGGGGACCCAAAAATGTCACAAAAAAAAACCACCCCTCACGAGGGCGGGGGTCACTTTTTTATATTTTACCTCTTTAAACCGGGATTTTCGTCCCAAGCTACCGACCTGTAGGGTCCCTCTCCCCCCCTTTCCCGGGGGAGTTCGTGTAAAGCGACCACGCGGTAGGCCCACTCCCCCCTCTCCCCGGGGCAGCTGACCGTGGCTTCCACGCGGCGTTTTTTGCCCCTTTTTAAAAACAAGTCGTAGGGGCGTCGTAGGCGTGTGTTCCCCCCCTTTACGTGTGTTTTTGCGCCCCGGTCAGCCACTGTCTGGGGTACCTAGCCTTTTAAAAAGTGGAGGCAGCGAGGGCCGTTGCACCCTTTTTGGGGAAAATGCAACACACACACCCCCCCCAAAAAAATCCGCTCCCCCGCTTAAAAGCATGGCTAAAAAAAAAAACCCGTAAGTAAAAACGTTTGGGCCCCTTTCTTATTTTTTTTTTCCCTTCCTTCCCCATACATGTTTTAAAACCTTTTGTTTTTTTTTGGGGTTTAAAAAGGGTGCAAATTTAACAGAAAAGGGCCACGTTTCCCACTTTTCTTCCCCTCAGATCGTATTTCCGTGCGATCGAATATTTTAAATTCAAAAAACATGAATTCGTTCGGGGTTAAAGAAATTTTAATTATTTTCTCTCTTTTTTTTAGAGTTTTTATATTTTTTTCATCTGCATCAAATTTTAACCGTTCTGTTTTATCTTATCACGATATCATTTCATTTTATCTCGTTCCAAACCCTCGCGCCCGCCCTGCCCTTCCCTTTTTTTTTTCCCCTTTTGGGGGTCATTTTGGGGTTTAAAAAAGGTTGACCTGACCTCTTTCTTTTCCCCCCGGGTTTCGGTGGGGGCGGGGGTTGGGTAGATGATCATTGTTACATTGCCTTTTGGGACACTTCATCGGCGCTAGAACAATTTTGGTAAGGAAATTCTTTAAAAATTCATTATTTTTTAAATATAGCGTAGGCCCCTTCCCTCATACATGGGGCCCCACAAAATTTTGCCCGAATTGCCCCGGGTTTCGTAAACGCCTAATGATCGGGCCCCCGCTCCGTCGTTCGAGAGTAAAGTTTTCTTTCCCTTTCGGCTCCCTTTGAGTCGTTTTGGACCCGCGGTTTACGTCCGTTAATTAATGTAGGGCTGGTTTTTAAGCTGAATCATTTTTCGCTTTTTAATTTCACCCCTTTTTTCCCCTTTTAAATTTTTGTTCCCATGTTTTGGGTACCCCCCAAAAAGCGTTTTGTGATTCGTAAAAATTTATTTTTCCTTGGGAAAATTTTGCGAGCGCCCATTCGATACGCAAAAAGGGGCCGGGGGTATTTTTTAATTCCGGGCTCGAGTCGTTTTCAGTCATATAGGGGTTTTTTGGGGAAATAGATCCCCCCGTTATTGAGTTTTATTAAAAGTCTGACGTGCAAGTTTAACATGTACCTCGGCATTTTTCAGTTTTCCCTGACCCCGAGAAGATTTGGGTTGATAAAAAATTGGCGGGAAAATTTTTTCATGTCACCATTTTATTCATGCTTTCTTCTGGGCGCAAAATCATTTTTATGTTAATTCAAATTTTGGGGTTTTAAAAAATCTTTTAAAAAGCTTCATTGCTAAATTTCCTTCATTTTTTATAGGGAACGTTAAAATTCGTGTTTTGTGTTCATTCTCTGTGTGAGGTCACTTTGCTTCCCTTTTCCCCCTTTAAAGATAGCTTTCACTCACACACCTTTCACACCCCATTCCCTCCTCACACACACAGGTAAAGCCCCTGACCCTTTTTTTTTTTTGTCTTTGTGCCCGGCGGGAAAGATTTTCTCTTTTGCCCGCAATTTTTTTCTGTCGCTTTCTGTTACAATTTTCATCTATTTCTTATCTGTGTGACGGGCTAGGGTTTTAAATAGATCTTCGCGGATCCCCATGTCCTTCCCCCCCTTTTATTCTCAAAATCTAAACAAGATGGTTGGTAGTTCAAATAGGGTCTAAACGGAAACCCCCTACTGACATCTCCCTCTTTCTATTTTCTTCTTTATCTTTGTGAAAGTAAAACCAAAATAAAAAAAGACGAAAAAAAAATTAAAAAAAACCCAAAATTAAAAACCGTAAAATTTTTATAAAAACCCCGGGTAGTGGTAATTTTCCCCCCATCTTCCCCTGTTGCCTTTTTTTTTCTTTACCTGGCCCTTACGTGTATGATCTGCTCCCCCCTTTATATTGGGAGTCCCGGGCCGACCCGGCCCCCGAAGGAGGACCCTTAAGGGTGCTGTAAAAGGGCGTCATCGAAGATCGCCATAGGCCCCCCGGGCCAAATTTTTGTCAAAAAGGTACCAGTCGCCCCCGAATGCCCGTGCTAGGCGAAGCCTGGCGGACGCCGCAGATCCGGTCAAATCCGGAGCTCGTTCCCCAGGTATAAACCCCCCCGAAAGCCGCCCCTGCCCCACGCGCCCTTTTAATCCGGAAAGAAAAAAAATTTCGAGGCCCTGTGGACGCGAGAAGGACCTGGGCGAGAAACTTTTTGAGGACGTTTGGACGAGGACGCCCCCGAGTTAGGCCTGGGCCCGGAAATAAAGAGGGGGTAAACGAAACTGAAGTCAAGGAGGGCCTGTGCGAGACTTTCGGGACGTGTTTAAAAATCGAGGGCGAAACAGATTTTTCCCCCAGGGACCAGGGGGTTAGGACAACATTTGGGCGAGCAGCCCCCGAAATTGAACCAGGAAAAAAAACGCACGAGAAGAGACGACCACCAAGTTTGGTCCCCCCTTTTAAGGCGCCTCGAGGGGGGGCGCGAGTAAAGGGGGCCGAGCAATCTAAGATGTTTAAAAAACTCCTTTTCTGTTACAGGATGTGGAAAATTTTATTTTTGGTTCCCGTGGAAAGCACTTGGCTGTTTTCCACGTGGGGTCCCAAAAGTCCCCAAAAAAGAAACCCCCCGCTCAGCGAGGGCGGAGGTCACGTTTTTTATCTGACCTCGTTTGACCGGGAGTTCGTTCCAAAACTACCGACGCGGTAGGGTCAGCTCTCGCCTTTCCCCCCGGGGGGTTCGGGCTAACTCCAACCCCACTAATTCAGCCTTTCCCCCCCTTTTTCTCCCCAGCTGACCGTGGGGCCTTTCCCCGGGGGCCCCTTTTAAATAGACATGTCTTGTGTGTTTTTTTAAATGCGTGGTAAACAACTCTCAAAATAAAGAGTCAAGCCGAAAACCAGTATCCAAAAACCCTGCAACCCAAATTTAAATTTGGGGCCCCATACCCGTTAAATTAAAATAAAATATATATTTTATATATATATATATAATATATATATTTTATATATGTTTGTGTGTGTGGGGTGTGGTGTGGGGTGTGTGTGTATGTGGGGTGTGTGTGTTTGTGTGTGTGTTTTATGGGGGTGTGTATGGTGTTGTGTGTGTGTATGTGTTGTGTGTTTTGTGTGTGTGTGTTGTGTGGTTGTGTGTGTGTGTGTGGGTGTGGGTTGGGGTGTGTGTTTGTGGTTTGTATATGGATATTAATAATTTTAAAATTATATGTATAAAGTATTATATATATAAAATATAAAATTATAATATAATATTTTATACTACATACCACACACACACACACCACACACATATATATATATACTTTTATATATATTTATGGGTGTGTGTTTGGGGTGTGTGTTGTGTGGTTGTGTGTGTGTGTGGGGGGTGTGTGTGTGTGTGTGCGTGTGTGTGTTTGTATTGTTAAAAACCTATGAATGCTTCTACAATTTGGTTTTAGACTATTTGGGATGATTTGTGGTTATAACCCCTTTACCCTTTTAAATTAAAGAAGAGCACTGGACAGTGAAGGAACACAAAAAAGTGATGTTCCCTTTTTAAGGGGCTGAGCGCGGTGGGCCGTGCGAGCGAACTAAGGGCGACTGGGTCATCCTCTGGGACAAAAAGTGAGCGTTCTTTGGAAAAGTGGGGTGGGGCATCACTTTCAGGAAAAGTGGGGGGGGGGGGGGGGTGAGGTCCCGTTTTTCCCAAAGTTAAGATCCTCCATAAATTTTATATATATATATATTTTTATATATTATATATATATATATATATATATATGTATAATTTTATAATTGGGGATATTATTATTATAATAGATTTTAAAAATATATTAAAATATATATATGTGTATATATTATATATATAATTATTTATATAAATATGTATATATATATGTATATATATTTAATTTTAAAATATATAATATAATATGTATATATATATTTAAATATATAATATTAAATTTTAAAATATAATATATATAATTTCTTTTGTATAATATATTAAAATTTTTTATATAATTTTAAAGTATATATATATATTAAAATGTAGATATTATATATGTTTTATATATATATATGTAAAATATATAATACTATATATTATATTATAATATATATATATTATATAATATTTATCATCAACGGGGGAAACGCATGGCCGCATCCCTCCCTTTGCTTTTCCCGTCACGGGGGGTCCTTTATGGGGAGTTAAACCAGGCCGGCCCCTCGGCCCATCTCTAATTCCTCTTTACAGGGGGCTCGTCAAACTGCCCAAGCCTTGTTTTGTGTTCTCCCACGGGGCCCCCCTCCCCCAAAGGGTTTTCTCCAAAGAGACAAACCCGATGGCAGGGGGCATCCACAAGGAAACGGGCTAGGGGCTAGGGGGAGATCCTGATTATGCAAGTAACAAGTCCCATGCCAGTCTCACTGTGCAGCTGTCGGTTGGACACTTGGTCCTGCCAACTGTACCCCATAATCCGGTGAAGAGACTTTTTTAAAAAAGCATCAAGACGAGACTCCAAGGCACTTCCATAAAGCAAAACTGGCAGTATCAAGGCCTTGTAGACACTAACTTGGTCCTTCTGCATAAGTACCAACATCTCGAATACTCTTGTTGATCGAGATCATGGTTCCTGTTGCCAGACCAAATTGTGTACTTGACTCCGTGGTCTGACAACCCAGAGATAGGGACATGCTACAAAGGTATGCAAAGCTTTTTCTAACTTCAATGTCCCACCGCAAGCATAGATCGACTGAACGGATTCCCTAACAAGTCCCCAAAGAGATCCAGGAGGCCTCTAGGGCTAAGATCTTTGCATCATTGCAAAATGCATCCACACAGATTTTTTGGGTAGCAGCTTGCCAAATTATCCAGTCCATGCAGGTGTTGAAAAGTGTTGTTGCAAGGACACAGCCTTGCCTCACCTGTAAATTAACAGGAGAGAAGTTTGACAGGCCCCCACCACACTTTACAGCACTTTCAGTACCGGCATATAGGCTTGCTATTAGGCTCAGAATCTCCCTTCTTGAGGTCGATGTAGGCTGCAAGGAAACCCAGACCAAACTCATGACGGCGTTCTACAAATTTCTCAAAGTGCTAATATATGGTCTACTGTGGACTTGCCAGGAGTGAACCCAGACTGCTCCAGCTCTGGTGCCTTAGTAGGTGGATGCAGATCTATTTCAGAAGAATGCGACGGAAACTTTGCCTGGTATGCTGAGCAGTGTAAAGCCAAGGTAGTTGCTACAGTCCCAACGATCCCTTTTCCATATCCAGAGAGGGATGACCAATCTCTCAACAGGTCTGGGAGAATGGTACCAGACTGCCAAAATGAACCCCAACATGATCTGAGATGATCTGTCTATCTACTGAGTGGACTGTAGTCTCTGCGAGGAGGCTTAGAGTTCAGCTTTCTCCGGGCTTGGTAGGCAGGGGGAAGGTCATTTATTAAGAAATGGTCTTCAACTTCCTCAGCAAGATTCCTGATGAACTGTTCCTTGTCCCTTCTCAGCAGGTCCGAGCCCTATGTACCAAAGAGTGACACAAGACTTGATTGCCATTCTCCAAGCAATGCAGCATGCTTCACTGGCCTCCATTGTCTCCAGGGAGATGGAATTCTGCCTTGCCCTCGGGCATAGTCCCCGGGCTGCTTCAAGTGCTTTGCACTTGAAGAACTCCCACAGAGCAACTGGGTCTGTCAGGTTATCAAGTTCTGTGAATCGATCCGAGACTGCCATGGTCAACCCACAGGCACATTCCTCCATCCTCAAACTGTCTAATTTAAACCTTAGAGTGGCCACTGGGGGATGGGAGTTTTGAAGTGGACCTGTTGTGTAGTCAACAACCAGCCTATGGCCACTGCCACAGAACTCAGCACTTTGGTAAACTCTACAGTTCTGGAGGATCCTCCACTGCGTGCTAACAAGAATGTGGTCAATCTCCTTGGCCAATGTACCCATATCGCTATACCATGTCCAGAGATTCTCATTCTCTGGGACCTAGCAAATTCCGGGAAGAGGCTGTTCTCCTGTTTGGGATCAGCTCCCGACCATAGGGGCCAACAGACTTTTCATAGCCAGTTCAATCACAGCTGGATACTGCAATAAGTCGCCCAGGACAATGCAAATATCTTGCTGGGAGCAATTGTCTGCTACGAATATGAATTTGACGTAGAACGCCTTTCACTTTGAGTTTGCAAACATCATAGGGGCATACACAGCAATAAGAACATGAAGCAAAAGCATGCTTCAGTCTCAATGCCCTTATACGCTCATCAACTAGTGTTACCTCAACACAGAGGGTTTGAAGTTCGCTGGAGATGGCTATGGCTACTCCCCGAGGTGATGACTATTGCTGCAGCCCAACCAGTAATAGGTGTACCCACCAAAACTGATCGTGCTTCTGCCAGGTTTTCTCAACCTCAGAGAGGGCGCCATTGAACTCCCAATCACTCCCAATTCCCTCGATAGCAGAGGTAACTGCTCATCCTGCCGCAAGGACAAGATGTTCTAAGCACCTACCTGATAGCTCGCCTGAGGATAAGCCTTAGGAGGTTGCTCCAGGTGTACACCACCTCTGCCACTCCCCACCCGCCCCAAATATGGCGATCGGCAGCTGTGGGCCCCCCATCTGCTGTGGAGTTCCCTAGGGCTTTGGTCCCCCAAGCCTCATGTTGGGTTGGCGCTTGCCGGGCCACAGGCAGGGAAAAATGACTCATGTTTTCCCATCCTGTTTCCCCTACATTTGCCTCCCAACGGGAACCCACAGCCCACTCGTTTTGCTGGGTGGAAGGGACAGCACCCCTTCCCCCAGCATATCCATTTATTATAGACATTGCCGGTGATTATTCTGGGGGGAGGAGGCTGGCAATGCCCACCTCCCCCGACCCTGCTCAATTTCCCCAGGGTGGCTAAGGGGAGCTGTTGTTACAGAGCCAGGGCATGTCCACATACTGGGGGGTCAGGGCTCCAAAACCTCTGGGTCTCCTGCTGCTCCGAAATCAACCACAGTTAGGCCTGGGACTGAAAGTGCTCCATATCCATGGGTGGCCACGAGGAGGAACTGCAGAAGTCTTGATGATGTAGATTGATTTGATTGATTATTTCAAATTATCTGCTGTGTCAACACTAAGGTCATTAGCGGTGATACCTTGCAAATAGAAATATTAAAATATTTAAAACTTTAAAAATTAAATAAATATCTTAGAATAACAATAAATATATTAAAAATCAAAGCATAAATATTATGCTGTAAGTGTATAAAATTATTGCATAAATATTAATATTTTCAATAAAATTTAATTATGCATAGTCTCCCTAAGGAAATTAATAAGATCCTCTATGTCACAATCCTACCTCAATAAAATTTTTCAGTGATATGGGGAGACAAGTACTCATCTTTGGTCTAAGAATGTTGCACATCTTTCCACTACATGTGCGACTGGTAATGGCTCTTGGCATCCCTCACAAAGTGCTTCACTTTTACCCATCATATGTCCATGAGTCAGTCTTATGTGCCTGATTCTTAGTCTCGTCAAAACAACTTCTACTTTCCAGTTGGGGTGGATGCTGGTCACCCAACTGTCAAGGTCATCTCTAATCTCTCGCAGTTTGTTTCTAGAGGTGTGCCTCCATTGTTCCTTCCATTTATCAAGAAGACAACTCCTGATGCTGGGTTTCAGGCTGGTGTGTGGGAGAGGAAAACGAGCATCACAGGGCTGAGCAGCAGCTGCCTTGGTCTTCCGATCAGCTCGCTCATTCGCACTGATACCAACATGCGCTGGCACCCAACACAGTTATCTTTTTACGTGTTGACATCAGTGCAAGCCAATCTTTAATCTCCCTCACTGCTGGATGTGATGAGTTTTTAAACTCTTGATTGCTTGCAGGCACTACGAGAGGGCACAATATATTACAATAGAATGGTTTTTTAAGATCTCTAGTCATCTTAACTGCTGTAAGGATGGCATGTAACTCTGCAGTGAAGATTGAGGCTGCTAGAGAAAGACTGCCAAATGCAGTCTTCCTTATGCTCACTGCTACAAATCCCATGCCATTTTCAGATTTCGAACCATCTGTATATATTGTATCTGATCCTTGGTACTTAAAAATGTGTTGAAGAAATCTCTCTCTGACTTCTGCTTCAGATCTCTCCCCTTTCACAATTCCGACCAAATCCAGCTCGGATTGATCAGTCCTGGGGGGAATTGAGAAATTCCAACAGCCAGAACCTTAGTGAGAATTTAAATTAATATCTTCCTCAAGATTCCCATTCTCATATCATAGCTCAGCTATCCTCAAGGGGTTAAAAATCAGTATGGATGTAGAAGACCCTGTAATCCTTTGTAGCCTCGTGTAGTAAATCAGGTTCAGGTAGTCCTGGTGTAATGAAAGAGGTGGTTCTCTGCTCTCAGCATACAGGGACTCCACGGGTGAAGACCTGAAAGCCCCAGTACAGATCCTGAGAGCTTAATCATGAACCGAGTCCCCAAAATCCGGAAAACGTGGGAGTTGCAGATGAATAAGCCTCACATCCACAGTTTATTATGAATAAGCACTTGGTAAAGCCATAGAAATGTTGTGTGGTCTGCACCCAAAGAAAGATGTGAAAGAACCCGCAAAATACTAAGAGCTTTGTAGCCTTCACCTTTAACCGTTTGATGTGAGACACCCATGTAAGGCTTGAGTCAAAAATTAGACCCAAATACTTCACCTCTTTGACAAAATGCAGTGGGTTTGCTCCTAAATAGAGGGAAGGATGAAAATGCATAGCCATTATCTTGCTTGGAGAAAATGTATTCCCATGGTATGTTGCCCACTGTACAACCTGATATATTGCAGTCTGCATGTGTCCTTGCACATCCTGTAAGCAGTACAGTGTAAAGTCATCCACATACTGATTACATGAGACAGCACTTGGAACGACCTTTACAATGTCATATATAGCAATGACAAACAGGGTCACACTTAAGATACTCCCTTGTGGGACCCCTTCCAAGTTAGAGAAATGGTTTCCCACCCAAACTATAAACTTTCTGTAAGCAAGGAAACTTTGTATGAAGGTAGGTAATGCTCCTCCTAAACCAGTGTCATAAAGCTTCATGAGTATGCCATGCTTCCAAGTAGTATCGTAAGCCTTTTCAAGGTCAAAGAAGACTGCCAACATGTGACATTACTGTGCGAAGGAAATCTGTATAGCAGTCTGTGGTCGATCTCAATTTTCTAAACCCATATTGATATGGGGTCAGCACGTTATCCTTTTCTAGCAGCCATGTCAACCTGAAGTTTACCATTTTCTCCATCAGCTTGCACATGTAGCTGGTGAGAGAAATTGGTCTGTAATTCCCTGGTATGGAAGCATTCTTGCGAGGTTTAGGGACAAGAATGATTATGGCCTCTTTTCATGTCGATGGTACTGTGTCCTCCCTATAGATCCTATTGAATAGGTCCAACAGGAACTTTTGGGGGCTCTCTGGTAAGTGAGATATCATTTGGCATGGAATATCATCACTTCCTGGGGCAGTCTTACAGCGAAGCTGCAAAGCAGAGTCCATCTCCATGCGTAAAAATGGCAAGTTGTAAAGAAGTTCTGATGTAATCCTACTGAAGAACGACATTGGGTGTCTTTCCTGTTCAGCTCGAAGAGAGTGAGGAAACAGGCAGTGTAAGATACCCAGAGGAGTCTCTGCCATGAATTTTAGCTAGCTCATTTGCAACATCTTTTTTATTTTGTGAGGATTATGCCATCTATTTTCAGAGCAGGCAGTGACATGGGTGTGCTCTTTCCAGCAATCTTATGCACATGTTTCCCCTGCTAAGGGGGTCCCAGAGTTAATCAAGGGGAACATGCTGTCTTACACGTCCCACCTCCTTTACCCCCTACCTTAGCTTGTGTCATTTTTTAATGGATAAAGGTCCATCACTGGGGGATCA
>NW_023664676.1:0-13591 GCF_015228065.2 Penaeus monodon
TGGGGTGTATGTTGCCAAAACCCCTGGGACGTGCATTGCATACCTACGGCGATTGAAAGGGAAAACAAGCAAAAAATCCCCCATGATTTTTTGCATATCCCATAACCTCATGTATATAAATTATAAGAAAAAAAAAAAAAATTATATATATATATAAAACAAAAAACAAAAAATTAAAAAGTAAAAAGTTTAATACAATATTCGATATATTACTAACTTATTTTTTTTCTTGTTCCACGAACTATTTTCATTTTCATATCTCGAACTATGCCTTCCACCCTCTATCAGCTGCTGTGTTTGACACCAACCTTTTATTTTTCTGTGTGTGGATATTAGAGTAATCTCATACCCATCACAATATATATTATATATATATATATATATAAAATATATATATATATATACATTATATTCAATGCATATATATATACATATATATACATATATATATATATATATATATATATATATATATATGTAAATATATGTATATATATATATATATATATATATATATATATATATATATATATATATATATATATATGTGTGTGTGTGTGTGTGTGTGTGTGTGTGTGTGTGTGTGTGTGTGTGTGTGTCTTTGTGATATTTTATATATATGAATGTGTATATATATATATATATTTTATATATATATATAATATATATATATATATATATATATGTATGTATATATATATATGTATATATATATATATATATATACATGTATATATATATATATATATATATATATATATATATATATTTATATATATATATGTGCATATATATATATACATAAATATATAAATATATGTATATATATTGTACTGGGAGTTCAAGGAAAAGCCATCAGCTGCAACAGTCTTTTATTGGAGCAAAGTTTCAACCTGAAATATGATAATCAGGTAATACAATTGGCAATTTAAATCATTCAAAATTACACATAAATGTTCTGAATAACTAAATAAATCCAAGTATACAAATGAACTGATTATCTCACAATACTAAACTAATGTAAGGAATGCCACTACACATATCGTGCGACGTAAGTAAATAATCTGCCTAACAATATCACAAATAAATCATACATTGTACATTTTCATTGAACTCACTTCAATGGCCACACTATCACAATCCATGATTCCCAGTAGTTACCGTCACGTATAATCTCAGTTACGGCACAAACCCAATCCACAGCCCATTGGACATAACACTGGCTTCATGAGTGTAAAGACTTGTGCCCAATAACTGCCACTTCTGTGAAAGGTCGACAACACAAATATTCCCTGCGAAGTGGATTCACACACGAGGCGTCAACCGCACAGCAACGTCATACGTGGGCTCATGGGTAAATAAAAAACACTCGAGATGCGCAACGTAACATCTCACCCGTAATTATCAAATAAACATAAATATTCTTAATTTTCATATACCTATCATACTAATGATACACTCCCCCTCCACATTGACTACCATGGACTAGATTACATTGGACAAGGTACATATGCTTAAACTTGTTCTTCTATTGGCAACAGCATTACTAATCTATGTACTGATCTACACATGATCTTATCCGCCACACCATAATACCCTTTGCCATCCTTTATTATTTTATATCTTAAATTAACTTCACGAACAATTCCATCTCGTCCTGGGTCAGCCCTAATTACTTGAGCCAGCTTCCATGTTCCCCTTATAATATTGCTATCTTGCACTAGAATAACATCTACTTTCACATTCCTTTTGGCTGTATGCCATTTCTGTCTAATCAACATTGACGGGAAATAGTCCCTTTGCCACTTCTTCCAAAAAGAATTTATAATATTTTGGATAAACCTCAATCTCATTATATGATCTCCATCAATTTCATACAAGCCAATTGGACAATGACAGCTAGATCGACCAAGTAACAGATCATTTGGGCAGAGATAGCTACCTAATTCCAAACTAAATCCAGGTTTTAAGCCTATTGGTCTTTCATTCATTAAATTGGCAATACAAAATAAGGCAGTCTGTAATTCTCCAAAATTTAGTACAGAATCTCCAATACTAACACAAATGCTCCTTTTGACTGATTTGATCAGTGCTTCACTTACACCATTATACCATGGTGCATCACTTGGCATATTGAAAATCCAGGTCACACCCTCTTTCTCCCCAAGGGTCTCTACTTTCTTACTAGCTGATATTAGCTGAGTTCCCTTATCAGAATACATAAATTTAGGGGCCCCCCTAATAGCAATGAATCTTTAAAAAGTGGTTAAGAAATCATCAGTACTATATCCCATAGCTAAATCCAAATAAACTGATCTTGTCACTAAGCAATTAAAAATAATTCCAAATGCTTTTCCATAAGTTCTCTTCTTAACTGAATCTCTTATTGTCAAGGGCCCAAACACATCTACTGCTGTATGATAGAATGGTGGAGCAGGTTTCATCCTTTCTGCCCTCACTTGACCCATGCATTGATCTTCCACTTTCTTTTTTAATTTTCTGCATGTTACACATTTATTTTAATGGTTCTTATTAATTTTCTAGCTCCCGGAACCCAGAACTTCCTCTGTATCTTACACAAAGTAGTCTCTATACCTGCATGATCTACTTTATGTAGACAGGATATGTACAATCTAGTAACAGGATGTTTATTCGGTATTAACATGAAATTTTCTTGATTCCAATTGTCTTTCAACCACTTAGAAATTCGTTGTCCTACTACTATAATTCCCCTTTCAACTGATGGTCCCAATCTTTTGAACCTTGTTTCCCAATCAGTCATGCTCTTTTGCATTTCCTTGACCCATAATATTTCTGCATCTGTAATCCCTTGAACTGTGGGGGTTCTTAGAATACCTTTGAAAGACTTGTATTTGAATACATTCATTACCCTACATGTAACTCTCAGCAATTTGTAGTAGTCACTATACCTATTAACATCAATTAATTGTATACCACAATTCTCATGACTTGCATTATTAACCGTGATGGTAATACCAATTCTGTCAGTTAACTCATCCTCACAAGTTTGCCTGATGGGCCATCTATTAGTTGGTAAAGTTAAAAACTTGGGTCCATTTTGCCAGTCAGATTCTCTTCCAATTTTCTCTGGTTTGCATGGTCTAGAGGTCATGTCTGCGATATTCTGTGTTGAATCGACCCACCACCATTCCTTTGGGTCAGTTTTGATTTGTATCTCTGCTATGCGTACTGCAACAAAGGTATTGAATCCGTGACTCTCCTTTTGGATTTGTGATCTTACAACTGATGAGTCAAGTATGTGGTAAATTGCTTCAAAATTCCATGTAAACTCCTTTAAAATAGATTCCCTTAATCTAGCAGCCATAAGAGCCGCACATAGTTCTAACCTAGGAATGGACATTTGCTTCATTGGTGCAATCTTATTTCTAGCTGCTATCAGATGTGACTCAAATTCATCTTCACCAGTTCGCCACCTCACTTATGCACAAGCTCCATATGCTTCCATGCTACCATCCGAAAATATTATTAGGCTTGGATTACCAACTACATTAGATGGTATCAAGGATCTTCTAAAAGTCAATCTCTCTAACTCATACAATTCCTTGAAAAACATCTTCCATTCCTTAACCATGGAAATATCAAGTGGTTTCATCCCACTTGTTTTCCGCCATCTTTCGATTCACTTTTGGAAATCACGAGCCTCATCAAAAATTTCGCTTTGAGCAATACTGGTACAGCAAACCCTAATGGATCATATATGGAAGCAATTTGACTCAATATCATTCTGCGTGTCAAATGTTCTGGAAATTTATCATCAATTTCATCTGAATTTAAATTTGGACCACTTCTGACCTTTCTTATTCTTGAAGAAAAATTAAGTTTTACTGTGAAGAAAAAATGATCATCCAACGGTTTTCCATTTCAATCCTAAGATCTTCTCATGGTCAGATTTTATCACATTGACCTTGCTGCTTTCATAATGCCCACTGACAATCCAATGTTTGACTCTAAAACTTCCCTGACACAATATCTTCTCCGCACCCTGTATTAACTTGAATGCATTCTCAACAGTATCAGTAGAATACAGTATGTCATCAACAAAAAGTATTGTTAATAATCATATCTTGCACATCCGGATATTCTTTGCCAAATTTCTCTACAGTACGTCTCAATGCTAGCGTAGCTATGGTACCACTAGGTTTATCTCCAAACGTTACTGTGGTAAGAGCATACTGATCAGGTGGTCTATTGTCATCCAAATCCCTCCTAAAAATCTGTGTGTATGTTCATCCATTGTGCTGAGCTTGACAGTATGATACATCTTAGCTATGTCGCCTGCTATAGCTATATTATTCTGTCTAACCTAAACAAAACTCCCAGTAAGCTGTTCAGGATATCTGGCCCCTTTGCCCAGAAATCATTTAACTTCTGCCCATGTATGACGCAGAAGAGTTGAAGACAATGCGTATTGGAGTTGAGTCGGATTCTGGTTTCAATACTTCATGATGATGAATATAATGAACTGGACCCTTGTATTCTTGTATCTCTTCCTTATTTAATTTCCTCGCCACTCCTCTATCAATCATATCTTCTATCTCTCTCTGATACTTCATGGCATATTCATTGCCAAGTTTCTTCAATCTATTCTCTGTTGTTTTTAATCTAGCATTAGCTACTTTAATATTATCTTTCAAATGCATTGGATCCCTTAGCCATGGATACTTTACTAGCCAGCATTTTTGTTCCTCATTATATAACAATCCTTCCTCAATCAATGCTAGTTCTCTTTCTTCCTTTAAACTTATGCAATTAGGTTCAGGACATCCTCGACACATACACTTTATACACTGTGGCTTACATTTTGTTCCCATTTCCTCCATGGCAAAGAATTTGTCCAATTTAGTCTTTAAGCTATCTGTTGACTCTATGTTAATCTGCTTCAAATCTACGAGTCTAGACAGTTTATGAGTTCTTACAAGTATATGATTGCTGCTGTTGGATCCATTGGTAATCTTGTCATGTCTACCTCGAATGCTGAACCCGAATTGATTTTCCAGTAACTGAATACCCTCATTGTGTTCAACAACCCTTGGCAGTATTTCACAACAATCTGTGCCGATGAGCATATCAATTTCCCCATATGGGAGATCCACCTCTAAGTTCGAGATTCTATAAAAAGTTCAGGTAATCAGGACAAATCAATCCTTTTAACTTTGGAAGATATTTCATTCATACCAACAGCATCCACATTCCAAATTTTACCATTCTTATCAGTTAATGGTACACAGTATGTTTTACTTGATTGATATTCAATTGTGTTGCCTACCTTGACCAGAGATAAATTAACATCCTTCCCACTCAAACCTAACTTCTTGGCCATCCTATGAGTAATTAAAGAAGTATCTGAACCTGGATCCCACAATACAGTGACGGGCAGATTTTTACTATGCACCGTACTAATATTCAACAAAGCTTTGCCTCTCTTCTCCATTACTGCATTGTGAGAACTGCTTTCTATTCTGTCTTGATGTAAAAGTGGATGATGATTCCGATTACATGGTCCTTGGCCTTCAATGACTACATCACACAATTTGCCTACTTTACACCCACGTGCTGAATGATATCCATTTAAACACCTAAAACATATACCGTTCTTCTTAATCATATCAAATCTTTCTTTGCTATTACAGCCCTTGAACTTGAAACAATTTGTTATCTCATGACTCTCTGAATTGTGTAATAAACAACGTATACTTATATTGTTCTCCTTGCAATTATTACCCTTTATCATTTCATTCAAATTTACAATGCATGACTCAAATTCTCTATTCTTGCTCTGTTGTTCTTCATTCAATTTTCTTATCAGCTTAACCAACTCTGACTCCGAATTGTTTTCGACCACATTTTCAACATGATGTACTGTTGCTCTACTATCACTAGTACTAGTTCTTACATTTGAATTCATGTATTCCAAAACCTTCCTTTCTTTCTGCAAGAAACCTAATAGCTCAGAAAACAATTCCCCAGTGACCGAGATATCACTTGCTTTAATTACCCATTCTATTTTTTGGAGTGAAGGCAGAATTTTCTCAATATGGCTAACAACATTAGCTGTATTTAGTTCAGCAGATAGATTTACCCTTTTTAAATCTAACCAACATTGTTCAACCTGATCAACCATTTTAACAAACCCTTTAGTATCACCATCTGATATCTTCCTCAGAGATTTGAGATCACTTATCACCAAGTCTACAATTTTTCTTGGGTTACCAAATTTGTCATCCAACCGCTTAAACATTTCATCATAATTACCCTCCGAGCCTTTATTGTCTGGAGTGCCTCCCCACCTAAACACATTTTGGAGTGCGTATGGATCAGCACCATATTCACTTTGAACCAAGTCTTATAATCCTCTTTAAATGTAGGATACTCTCTTAAATTCCCTTCAAACTTGGGAGGTTCAAATCTCTTTACTTAGGTAAAAAAAAGAGATTTGAACCTCCCAAGTTTGAAGGTAATTTAAGAGAGTATCCTACATTTAAAGAGGATTATAAGAACTTGGTTCAAAGTGAATATGGTGCTGATCCATACGCACTCAAAATGTGTTTAGGTGGGGAGGCACTCCAGACAATAAAGGGCTCGGAGGGTAATTATGATGAAATGTTTAAGCGGTTGGATGACAAATTTGGTAACCCAAGAAAAATTGTAGACTTGGTGATAAGTGATCTCAAATCTCTGAGGAAGATATCAGATGGTGATACTAAAGGGTTTGTTAAAATGGTTGATCAGGTTGAACAATGTTGGTTAGATTTAAAAAGGGTAAATCTATCTGCTGAACTAAATACAGCTAATGTTGTTAGCCATATTGAGAAAATTCTGCCTTCACTCCAAAAAATAGAATGGGTAATTAAAGCAAGTGATATCTCGGTCACTGGGGAATTGTTTTCTGAGCTATTAGGTTTCTTGCAGAAAGAAAGGAAGGTTTTGGAATACATGAATTCAAATGTAAGAACTAGTACTAGTGATAGTAGAGCAACAGTACATCATGTTGAAAATGTGGTCGAAAACAATTCGGAGTCAGAGTTGGTTAAGCTGATAAGAAAATTGAATGAAGAACAACAGAGCAAGAATAGAGAATTTGAGTCATGCATTGTAAATTTGAATGAAATGATAAAGGGTAATAATTGCAAGGAGAACAATATAAGTATACGTTGTTTATTACACAATTCAGAGAGTCATGAGATAACAAATTGTTTCAAGTTCAAGGGCTGTAATAGCAAAGAAAGATTTGATATGATTAAGAAGAACGGTATATGTTTTAGGTGTTTAAATGGATATCATTCAGCACGTGGGTGTAAAGTAGGCAAATTGTGTGATGTAGTCATTGAAGGCCAAGGACCATGTAATCGGAATCATCATCCACTTTTACATCAAGACAGAATAGAAAGCAGTTCTCACAATGCAGTAATGGAGAAGAGAGGCAAAGCTTTGTTGAATATTAGTACGGTGCATAGTAAAAATCTGCCCGTCACTGTATTGTGGGATCCAGGTTCAGATACTTCTTTAATTACTCATAGGATGGCCAAGAAGTTAGGTTTGAGTGGGAAGGATGTTAATTTATCTCTGGTCAAGGTAGGCAACACAATTGAATATCAATCAAGTAAAACATACTGTGTACCATTAACTGATAAGAATGGTAAAATTTGGAATGTGGATGCTGTTGGTATGAATGAAATATCTTCCAAAGTTAAAAGGATTGATTTGTCCAGATTACCTGAACTTTTTATAAGAATCTCGAACTTAGAGGTGGATCTCCCATATGGGGAAATTGATATGCTCATCGGCACAGATTGTTGTGAAATACTGCCAAGGGTTGTTGAACACAATGAGGGTATTCAGTTACTGGAAAATCAATTCGGGTTCAGCATTCGAGGTAGACATGACAAGATTACCAATGGATCCAACAGCAGCAATCATATACTTGTAAGAACTCATAAACTGTCTAGACTCGTAGATTTGAAGCAGATTAACATAGAGTCAACAGATAGCTTAAAGACTAAATTGGACAAATTCTTTGCCATGGAGGAAATGGGAACAAAATGTAAGCCACAGTGTTTTAAAGTTGTATGTGTCGAGGATGTCCTGAACCTAATTGCATAAGTTTAAAGGAAGAAAGAGAACTAGCATTGATTGAGGAAGGATTGTTATATAATGAGGAACAAAAATGCTGGCTAGTAAAGTATCCATGGCTAAGGGATCCAATGCATTTGAAAGATAATATTAAAGTAGCTAATGCTAGATTAAAAACAACAGAGAATAGATTGAAGAAACTTGGCAATGAATATGCCATGAAGTATCAGAGAGAGATAGAAGATATGATTGATAGAGGAGTGGCGAGGAAATTAAATAAGGAAGAGATACAAGAATACAAGGGTCCAGTTCATTATATTCATCATCATGAAGTATTGAAACCAGAATCCGACTCAACTCCAATACGCATTGTCTTCAACTCTTCTGCGTCATACATGGGGCAGAAGTTAAATGATTTCTGGGCAAAGGGGCCAGATATCCTGAACAGCTTACTGGGAGTTTTGTTTAGGTTTAGACAGAATAAAATAGCTATAGCAGGCGACATAGCTAAGATGTATCATACTGTCAAGCTCAGCACAATGGATGAACATACACACAGATTTTTATGGAGGGATTTGGATGACAATAGACCACCTGATCAGTATGCTCTTACCACAGTAACGTTTGGAGATAAACCTAGTGGTACCATAGCTACGCTAGCATTGAGACGTACTGTAGAGAAATTTGGCAAAGAATATCCGGATGTGCAAGATATGATTATTAACAATACTTATGTTGATGACATACTGTATTCTACTGATACTGTTTGAGAATGCATTCAAGTTAATACAGGATGCGGAGAAGATATTGTGTCAGGGAAGTTTCAGAGTCAAACATTGGATTGTCAGTGGGCATTATGAAAGCAGCAAGGTCAATGTGATAAAATCTGACCATGAGAAGATCTTAGGATTGAAATGGAACCCGTTGGATGATCATTTTTTCTTCACAGTAAAACTTAATTTTTCTTCAAGAATAAGAAAGGTCAGAAGTGGTCCAAATTTAAATTCAGATGAAATTGATGATAAATTTCCAGAACATTTGACACGCAGAATGATATTGAGTCAAATTGCTTCCATATATGATCCATTAGGGTTTGCTGTACCAGTATTGCTCAAAGCGAAATTTTTGATGAGGCTCGTGATTTCCAAAAGTGAATCGAAGATGGCGAATCAAGTGGGATGATCCACTTGATATTTCCATGGTTAAGGAATGGAAGATGTTTTTCAAGGAATTGTATGAGTTAGAGAGATTGACTTTTAGAAGATCCTTGATACCATCTAATGTAGTTGGTAATCCAAGCCTAATAATATTTTCGGATGGTAGCATGGAAGCATATGGAGCTTGTGCATAAGTGAGGTGGCGAACTGGTGAAGATGAATTTGAGTCACATCTGATGCAGCTAGAAATAAGATTGCACCAATGAAGCAAATGTCCATTCCTAGGTTAGAACTATGTGCGGCTCTTATGGCTGCTAGATTAAGGGAATCTATTTTAAAGGAGTTTACATGGAATTTTGAAGCAATTTACCACATACTTGACTCATCAGTTGTAAGATCACAAATCCAAAAGGAGAGTCACGGATTCAATACCTTTGTTGCAGTACGCATAGCAGAGATACAAATCAAAACTGACCCAAAGGAATGGTGGTGGGTCGATTCAACACAGAATATCGCAGACATGACCTCTAGACCATGCAAACCAGAGAAAATTGGAAGAGAATCTGACTGGCAAAATGGACCCAAGTTTTTAACTTTACCAACTAATAGATGGCCCATCAGGCAAACTTGTGAGGATGAGTTAACTGACAGAATTGGTATTACCATCACGGTTAATAATGCAAGTCATGAGAATTGTGGTATACAATTAATTGATGTTAATAGGTATAGTGACTACTACAAATTGCTGAGAGTTACATGTAGGGTAATGAATGTATTCAAATACAAGTCTTTCAAAGGTATTCTAAGAACCCCCACAGTTCAAGGGATTACAGATGCAGAAATATTATGGGTCAAGGAAATGCAAAAGAGCATGACTGATTGGGAAACAAGGTTCAAAAGATTGGGACCATCAGTTGAAGGGGAATTATAGTAGTAGGACAACGAATTTCTAAGTGGTTGAAAGACAATTGGAATCAAGAAAATTTCATGTTAATACCGAATAAACATCCTGTTACTAGTTGTACATATCCTGTCTACATAAAGTGGATCATGCAGGTATAGAGACTACATTGTGTAAGATACAGAGGAAGTTTTGGGTTCCGGGAGCTAGAAAATTAATAAGAACCATAAAAAATAAATGTGTAACATGCAGAAAATTAAATAAGAAAGTGGAAGATCAATGCATGGGTCAAGTGAGGGCAGAAAGGATGAAACCTGCTCCACCATTCTATCATACAGCAGTAGATTTGTTTGGGCCCTTGACAATAGAGATTCAGTTAAGAAGAGAAACTTATGGAAAAGCATTTGGAATTATTTTTAATTGCTTAGTGACAAGAGCAGTTTATTTGGATTTAGCTATGGGATATAGTACTGATGATTTCTTAACCACTTTTCAAAGATTCATTGCTATTAGGGGGGCCCCTAAATTTATGTATTCTGATAAGGGAACTCAGCTAATATCAGCTAGTAAGAAAGTAGAGACCCTTGGGAGAAAGAGGGTGTGACCTGGATTTTCAATATGCCAAGTGATGCACCATGGTATAATGGTGTAAGTGAAGCACTGATCAAATCATCAAAAGGAGCATTTGTGTTAGTATTGGAGATTCTGTACTAAATTTGGAGAATTACAGACTGCCTTATTTGTATTGCCAATTTAATGAATGAAAGACCAATAGGCTTAAAACCCGGATTTAGTTTGGAATTAGGTAGCTATCTCTGCCCAAATGATCTGTTACTTGGTCGATCTAGCTGTCATTGTCCAATTGGCTTGTATGAAAATTTATGGAGATCATATATGAGATGAGGTTTATCCAAATATTATAAATTCTTTTTGGAAGAAGTGGCAAAGGGACTATTTCCCGTCAATGTTGATTAGACAGAAATGGCATACAGCCAAAAGGAAAGTGAAAGTAGATGTTATTCTAGTGCAAGATAGCAATATTATAAGGGGAACATGGAAGCTGGCTCAAGTAATTAGGGCTGACCCAGGACGAGATGGAATTGTTCGTGAAGTTAATTTAAGATATAAAATAATAAAGGATGGCAAAGGGTATTATGGTGTGGCGGATAGATCATGTGTAGATCAGTACATAGATAGTAATGCTGTTGCCAATAGAAGAACAAGTTTAAGCATGTACCTTGTCCAATGTATCTAGTCCATGGTAGTCAATGTGGAGGGGGAGTGTATCATTAGTATGATAGGTATATGAAAATTAGAATATTTATGTTTATTTGATAATTACGGTGAGATGTTACGTTGCGCATCTCGAGTGTTTTTTATTACCCAGAGCCCACGTATGACGTTGCTGTGCGGTTGACGCCTCGTGTGTGAATCCACTTCGCAGGGAATATTGTGTTGTCGCCTTTCACAGAAGTGGCAGTTATTGGGCACAAGTCTTTACACTCATGAAGCCAGTGTTATGTCCAATGGGCTGTGGATTGGGTTTGTGCCGTAACTGAGATTATACGTGACGGTAACTACTGGGAATCATGGATTGTGATAGTGTGGCCATTGAAGTGAGTTCAATGAAAATGTACAATGTATGATTTATTTGTGATATTGTTAGGCAGATTATTTACTTACGTCGCACGATATGTGTAGTGGCATTCCTTACATTAGTTTAGTATTGTGAGATAATCAGTTCATTTGTATACTTGGATTTATTTGTTGCATTAATATTCATTAATGCCTGTATATTTCTTTTGACGCAAGATAGGAGATTTATTTAGTTATTCAGAACATTTATGTGTAATTTTGAATGATTTAAATTGCCAATTGTATTACCTGATTATCATATTTCAGGTTGAAACTTTGCTCCAATAAAAGACTGTTGCAGCTGATGGCTTTTCCTTGAACTCCCAGTACAATATATATACATATATTTATATATTTATGTATATATATTATGCACATATACTATAAAATATATATATATATATAAAATATATATATATATAATATATATACATGTATATATATATATATATATTATATATATATATATATATATAATATATATATATTATATATACATACATTATATATATGCATATATTATATATATGTATATACCCTATATATATATATATATATATATATACATTCATATAGAAATATACACAAAGACACACACACCAAACACACACACACACACACACACACACACACACACACATATATATATGTATAAAATATATATATATAATATATATATATATATTATATATATATATATATATATTATATATATACATATATATATAACATTATATATATATATAATTATATATATATTATATATATATATATGTATATATATATGCATGAATATAATATATATATATATATATATATATATATATATATATATATATATATTGTGATGGGTATGAGATTACTCTAATATCCACACACAGAAAAATAAAAGGTTGGTGTCAAACACAGCAGCTGATAGAGGGTGGAAGGCATAGTTCGAGATATGAAAATGAAAATAGTTCGTGGAACAAGAAAAAAATAAGTTAGTAATATATCGAATATTGTATTAAAATCTTTTTACTTATTAATTTTTTGTTTTGTTTTGTTTTATATAATATAATATATTTTTTTTTTTTTCTTATAATATTATATGACATGAGGGTTACTGGTATATGCAAGAGAATCATGGGTAGGTATTACTTGCTTGTTTTCCTTACAACTCGCCTGTAGGTGATGCAATAGCACGCTCCCAGGGTTATTGGCAACATACACATTCCGGCGACGGTAACGTATACGGGATAAATGTAGGTTGCGTGGAACGGGCTGAGGGGGTAAATGCATCAAACTGTTGCAAAGTAGCCATCTTAGAGATTATACTAGGAAGAGAAATGTTATAGGATGGCAATGACACCGACATGCATTGCAGGTAGGAGGTATTCATTGCAATCTTCCTTGTGTATGTATGGGTGGCTGTAATAAATAAGGATAAGGAAATCAGTTCACATGAGGCTGGAAGAACAAAAGCACCTTGTAGACAACATCAGGGTTATGCTTGTTACACATAACTGTAGTTGTAGTAGCCTTGAAGTAAAATAATAAGGTAATGTCGGGAAATGAGAACCACGAATTTCAGAGAATGTGCACTGACCTATCATGTTATGGTTTGTAATGAGTGCCCTGGAGCAAGATCGCATATTTGTGTCAAGTGCCAGAAGCGATAAAGTGCAAACAAAGTGCGAGGAGTGGTCTTTGCACAGTTATCTAAGAAATCTGCTGGTGGGATAGAAATAGCCTGGCCGTGAAGGGATTTTAGGTGAGTGAATGTTGTGTTAAATAAGCGAGGTTT
>NW_023664677.1:0-13591 GCF_015228065.2 Penaeus monodon
ATTGGTAGTACTACCCCAGTCCCCAAATAAAACCCGTTGTGTAGGGGATTAAAAATTTTTGGGAAAACGGGGAAAAAAGAGAGTTTAATTAAAAATTTCTTTTTCCCCCTTTTTTCCCGTTTTTGTTTGATGTAGCAGTGTCCCGTGACTAATGTAAATTATCAGTAAAGTGAAGTTTTTACATATGTGAATGAAAGTTCTGTTTTTTTCACACGTGGGTTCCCTGCATCAATACCAGTAAAAAAAACCTGTTGTGGGGGTTTTTTAAAAAGACAGGAACAAGGAAAAGATATATAGATTACTTTTACTGTCTTTTCCTGGATTGTGTTTACTTAGATACAGTGCAGAGGTTCTTCAGTGCTTGTGTATGTACACTGAGGATTTTTGTGTGTACAAAACAAAAAAAAGTAAATTCCCAGTTTTTTTTTTGGCAAATTAAAATTTTGAAACATTACCCTCCCCCCCGGGGGAAACAGTAAAAAGGAGAACCCCCCCCCCGGGTTTCAATTCTTTGAAAACCCTTTTCCCCTTACCCTTTAAAGTGACCCAGCGGGTAGTTTTTTTACATTCTAAACCCGAAAGGCCCCGGCCCTAACCTGGCTACCCCATGGAAAATCAAAAACCCTAGCCTTTTGCTCTCCTACCCGTTTTAAAAAAAGCTAGAAAGGATTCAGAAAGATTTTTATTTTTTAAAGTAAATGGGTAAGCCCCGGGAAAACCCGACCAGGGAGGGAAAAGGGCCCAGCCCCCCGAGGAAGCTAGGAAGGGTTAAAACCCCTGAATGATTTGGGGTTAACCCCAGTAACCCATCTCCAGGGCTTTTGTAGAAAGAAAAAACAGAAAAAAAGTAAAACTCCCCACCCAAAAAAGACCCAGACAACCCATTGGCATTAAGGGGAGGGTGGGCCCACCCCTATGCATGGACAAAAGGCAGTCCAGCCATAGAAAGGTCCCCTTTGGCTCCACTCCTCATAGGTTTAGAAGGACCAGTAATCTACAAAGAAGACCCCTTCCCAGATAGGTATGATGAAACCCATGATAGGTCCCCCCTGAAAGATCCCCAGTGCAGAAAAGTCCACAACTTGCCCAAAAATTTATATCCCCCATTGGGGCTAGGGTCTCGGGGCTCGGGTAGACTATTGTGACAGATGTGAAATAGCAGGGGTAGCAGAAGACTATGAAGTGACAGTGGCAAAATACTCCACTCCTTCAGGAGTCCTTCCCCCCAGATGGGTTGTGGAAATGGGTGAATTGATATGGTTGAGTGCGGCAAAAAAATGGCAAGGTCTGATGGCAGCACACCTCAGATCAGAAGCAATAGAGACTAGAAAAAGAATCATAGCAATAAAACACGACCTAAAAGAAAAATTCCCAGAAGAACCAAGTGATAGGCCAAATAAAGGCCCGGGGAAAAGGAAACATGGCAGCCCTGAAAATTAAAGGACAAGTACCCCCCCCACTCCCCCACCTCTACCTAAAAAACAATGGCCTCTCCATGTGGGAATACATATGTGAACATGTAGATGGAAGCATAACCCCCTGAGGAAGAGGAGATGGTGGGTTTTGAAAATAAAAACCCCTTTGGGGAACAGGGGGGAACAGACTGAAAAAAAAACAAAAAAACCCAAACAGAGAATATGGAGAATTCAGACCAACCAACGAACCTAGAAGATACCACATCACTGAATGAAGACACAACTTAAGAGTATCTCAACAGAAAAAAACCCCCAAGTGCACCGGGTTCGCTGCCCCCCCCATCCCAAGAGGCAGAAGATATGGAAACAAATAATACAGAGGAATGTACTGGTGAGACCCCAGACCCCCCACCAGGAATACAAGACCCCATTCAGGAAGAAGAGACCAACCCTGAGACCCAAGAGGAAGAAGGTCCCCCTACAGCCTTGGGTGGGATAGGGAAAGCTCCCGAAATTTTTCCCCCCTCCTTCCCCCCCACACCAAAAAGGGATTTCCACCCCCATCCCAAAAAAGATACCCCCCCCCCCGGGGAAAGGGTAAACGAACAGTGGGGATTTTGGGTGAAGTGGAAAAATTCCCTTGGATAGGTTTGGGAGGGGCTTCCCAAGAATTGAAGGAGAAGAGCAAGGAACCTCCCCCTCCCCCTGCCCCCTCCCAGGCCCCAGCACCCAGCCTCAGGCATGGAGCACAAGGATCCCCACATCCAAATACATGGCAAGGCCTTCAAGCAATGGCTAGAACAAAGAAAAAAGAGAGAACAAACCAGAGAAAAGATATGCAGACAAGGACAAGCACCAGAGGAAATGAAGAAGATACAATAGGAAATACTCAAATAGAAAGACCCAGGAGAACAAGAAACAGAACAAGAGCACAGAGAACAAGAGGTCCTCCCTCCCAAAGCAAAAAAGGAACGGTTTTTCAGGAAAACCAACCCCTCAGGGGGAAACAATGGACAGGTTTTTTCCGGGAAATTTTCCCCCCCCCAAAGGGCCCCCAAAAGGGAAAAGATTTCGACAGGGGAGGGACACCACCACCCCCCCCAAGGAGAAAGGGTTTTCACAGGGGGACATCACAAACCCCTTTTGAAAAGGGGGCCCTCCACAAAACTCACCCGGGAAACCTAAATGAGAAGAAAAACCCCTCCACCCCAAAAAAAAAAAAACCAAAAAAAAAAAAAATTTGGGGGTCAAAAACCCACAGGGAATGAAGAGACAATCCCCCAAAAACCCCCCCAGGAGACCTCAGTGGAACTGGCACGGGAAACAACAGGGCCCCCAGTGGCCCCCCGGGAAAAAACCAACCTCGTGGAAAACCCCAGGGGGAAACCAAGCCCAGGGGCCCCCCAAACCCAGAGAATTGGCCCCCCAGAACCCAGGGGGAATTGGGCGCCCCAAAAAACCCCAAAAAGGAAAAATAAAAAACACCAGGAAAAAAAAACCCCCAAAAATGGGTTAAAGGGAAAACAGCGAAAAAGGAAAGTGGCCGGACGAAACCAAGAACATTGGGAGGGAATTTAAATAGTACAAAGGTAAAACTCACCAGGGCCCAAAACTCCTCCCGGTAAAAAGGGTAGACCCTTTTTCCCCCGGGGCCCCCCAAGGAAGAAGCTACAGATAGACACCCTCTGCTCTTCCCTAGGCAAGCTTGAAGAGGACGCAAACAGAAGGTTCACTGAAGCTCTCCTCCCAGGACAAAAGGACTTTTTCCAAAAACAGAAGAGGACATGGCCCCCACGCTACCCCCAACACAGAACAAAAGATCCCCCCAGAAAAATTTACGGGAAACTACGGGCAAAATTGAAAAACATTGCATACATTAAAAAAGAGACCCCTCTCCATAAGAGCCCAAATATACGAATAAGAAAGAAGGGCCTGGGCCCTTTTTTGAAAAAGGATGAAAATATAGTGATTAAGAAAGCGGACAAGGAGGGCCCCCTTTGGTCCTAAAAAAACGAGAACTATATAAAAAAGGGGCAACAAAAACACTTAAGAGACACAGAAACATTTTGGCCCAGGGGGATGACCCAGAAAGGGCCCTTCAAAAAGGGTCAAAAGAGAAACCCGTTTTGGTGAACAGATTTAATGTCTTGGAAACCCCCAAAAGAAAAAAAGAAAAGGGTTTTACTGCAGGGCAAAGGGAGGGTCTTTTAAAACAGCACAAGGCAAGCTTTCCCTTTCTTGGAAATGTCCAAACCCAAGAAACCCCCCAAAGCCATAGGGGGAAACGGGCCCAAGGGGCCAGGGGGCCCCCAGTTCTGAGGGGTTTTGCAGTGCACCCAAAAAGGGCCCAGGGGCCCAGCCCTGCTACCCATTTCTGCCCCCCCCTTTTAGAGCCCCTGCCGAAAGATTTGCAGGATCCCTCATTTTCTAAGGAAAATGAAAGTTTGCCCCAAGTTTTCCCAAAAAGGAAAACCACCTTTTTTTTTTGACATGGGTTTTCTTTTAACCCCATCCAAAACCCAAGAAGAGGCAGCAGGGTGGGGGCAAAAAATTTTTAGGAAAAAAACCTAGGTTATGCCCGGGGGGCCGCCGGCCCAGCGTTTTTTAAACAAAACCCCCCCCCCACCCCCATACCCATCAAAGAAGGAATAGAACAGGGCCTGGGAGGCACCTTACTAAATTCAAAAAACAAAAACTAAGACAATGCAAGGGGACAGCAATTGGGGTTCAGTGTCAGTTGCTGTAGCAGAGATTTTTGGCATGCAGCATAGGAAAAAAAAGAGGAAAAAACTCAAAAAACAAAAAAAATCATTTTTCTTTTAGAAAAAAATAAATAAAAAAGGAAAATATTTGGAAACTTAAAAGGAAAAAAGAGGAACTTAAAAAAATATCAGAAGAAAATTTAAAAATTTCCACCCCGACCTAAAGTTCACCCTAGTGGAGCGAGAGAAGCTCCCCCTTTTTTAGACACCATGGTATTTCTGGGACAAGGAGATGTGCCCCAAACCAAAAACATTTTATAAACCCCCCCAATACCCATCAAATCTGCATTTTTTGTCCAGCCCCCCCTCCCCCCTATTCGGGAAAAAGATCTCTTCCTTCTCCCAAGGTATCAAATTAAAGAATCAAAGGAAAACAAAAAAAAAAGGGGGAGGCCCCGAGGAAATGGTGGACTTCTTCAAAAAAGAAGGGGGTATGGCAAGCAAAATTTTTATGTCGGCAATGGAGGGGATTTAAAAAAAAAATCCCAAGGGGGAAACCCACTGAATAGCAAAGCAAACAGAAACATGGGAAAAGGCCCCTCATCCCCAAAGATCTATTTCCCAAAACCCTTTTTCCACCCCCAACAGACAGGCTATAAATTTAGATTTGGGGTGGTTAAAAGAAATTCAGAGGGCAAACCTTGGGGAACACAAGGTTTAAGGGGGCCACCCCCAAAGATTGCAAAGGGGGAAAGAAAAAATCCATTTTAAAATATCATAATCAGGGCCCAATTCCCCCTCCCCCCTAACAGAAAAATAGGGCAAAATAGAATCACAAAATCGTAATATTGGGCAAGTTTTTGTTTTTCTTAAAAACCTTTTTTATTTTTGGGACATTGGGGGCAGAAAGGGCCCAAAAATGATGAAACAAGATGCGGATTGGGAAAGGACAGTTTTATCATAACACAAGCCTAGAAGTTTTTCATTTATACATGATGATTCCTTTCATAAAATGTCCCAATTTTGAACATTAGTATTGCAAAACAACCCCATAAGGATGGAAATATAAATATGGATAAAAAGGAGGGGGGATAGAATTTGGTGTTGGGTTTTCCTCACACAAGCCCTTTTTTGCTATTCTTTAGGGTTTTTTTTGCTAATTGTGCACCCTTTCAAAATTGAGAGGGAAAAAAAGCATTCTTTATATATGAAAAAGCCCTAGAATATGAATTAGATAAAAAGGTGGGTTAAAATACTATATGGAAGATATAAAACTTCTATTTCCATAGCCATTCAGCCCCCCCAAACCCCTTTTCTTTTTTATTAAAAAAAACTTTTTCATTAGTTGTGCACTGAATCAAAATCCCTTGAGGGAAAAAATAAAAATCTACATTCCCCTATGAAATCATAGGGGGACATACAAAACAAACCCCTTTTTTATAAAAAATATAAGATATTTTCGGGTTTTAAAGAGCTCAGAAGATTTTAAAAAAGAGGAAAGGGGAAGACATGATTGACGGGGGATCTGAAGGAGGAGAGATGGAAAAAACCACCAGAGGAAAGTTGATAAGATAGAAGAATTAAGATAAAAAACTTTCAGGTAAGAAAGATAGAAAATAGTAAGGATATTGGAGAAATAAAATATAACATACAGGACCACATTTAAGGAAGATTATCGCATTTAGCACCCCCCAAAAACACCATAAAACATACATTTCAGGGTTTCCCCCCCCATGCACAAACCCGGTTCTTAACAAAAGTTTTCCCTTTTGGGAAAGGGAATATTCGAGAATACATTACATTTGGGAATTTATACTATACATTCTCCTCTGCAAATAAAGGAGACACACAACACAAACAAGTATATTAACTGGGTAATATAAGAAAGAGAAAGGACAGGAATTGATTGACAGGTGAGACCTGAAGTCAGGTGAGGTGAAGGAACCACATGGTGATGTAATACTATAATAAATAAAGGATACAGTAATTACCCATATTAAATATGACCATTAGAATGATATTAAGATTTGGAAAAAATGTAAAGTTAATAGACCCAAAATGATTTCCGACTAAAATGACAAAAAGGCCCAAGAAAGAAAACAGTTTTGAAAAGGGAGTCCCCATCTCCAAACACAGCCTGGTAGGGCGATTTCCCATTTTTGCAAAAACAAAGAAATCTTTTTTCACTCCCTTAAAAAAAATAGGAGACCTAAAACACAAAATTTTTGAAAAGATTAAAGAGTACAACGGCTATAGTGACTATATGGATTGGCAAATGAGACCTGATGATAAGTGGGACAAAACAACCAACAGATTAATAATATTTTTAATAAAAAATATTGATCTGGAAAATTTCCTAGGAAAAAAAAGGAGACATACAACCCCAAACAATATATGTTTTTCCCCTTCATTCTCCTTAAATTTTATAATAAAAAAATGGGGGACCCAAAAAACCAGACATCGTCTATATGGGAAAAATTTTATTACCTTTCATTGGGGTTTTATTTTATAGACCTAAGAGTCAAGGGTTTTTGACTTTGAAATATAAGGAAAAACAGAATTTTTGAAGATTAGAAAATGAAGTGAGGTAAAGGGGAAACAAAACCAAAAAATGAGATAAAAACATAATAAATAAAAAGATACGAATTTTTCTATAAGCCCTTTAAAGAACATTGGAGCAACATTAAAGAAGACTTAGAAAAAGGTAAATTAAATGGAAAATGCATAAGAAATGACAACCAACAGATTAATAACATTACAACAAATATATGGATAATGCTACATTCTCCTAAGAAAATATAGGAGACATACAACACAAACACATATATGTTTACCTCTTCATTCTCCTTATTAAAATATTTAATATAAAAATTGGGGGACATACAACACAGACATCTGATCCTTTTTGGGAAAATATTGACTACTCTTTATTTGGCATCCTTTTTCATAAATCTAAGAGTACAATTTGACTTTTAAATATAAGAAAAGGACAAATATTTGAAATTGGGGCAGATGAACCTAAATTTAAAATAAGGTGAAGCAAACCACCAGAGTAGATAACATATAATTATTAGATATTGACCATGAACATTGGAGTAACATTTATGAAGACCTAGAAAGAAGTTAAATAAAAAATACATAAGGTATGGCAACCAACAGATTAATAAAAATTTAAATAAATATATAGAATTTCGCTACATTCTTCCCAGGGGGGGAAAAAACAGGGACAAAAACACAAAACCCATATAGGGTTTAAACCCTTTTCATTCTCCTTATATTTTATAAAAACAGGGGGGCAACAACACAGGGCTCTGATCTATATCGAATATTGTCTAACTAATTTTGGCCCATTTCATAAATAAAAATACAGGGGAAAAAAAAATGGTTGTGACTTTGAAATATAAGAAAGGACATAATTTGATTGACAGATGAGACCTGAAGTCAGGTAAGGTGAAGCAACCACCAAATGAGATAACACATAATAGATACATGATGTGAAATCTATATATAAGAGATTGAACTTGAACATTGGAGTAACAGTAATGAAGATTTTAAAAAAAATGTAAATTAAATAAAATATACATAAGGTATGACACATTGCCGACATATTATTGATACCAAAAAACCCAAGATTTACACAAAAATTTTTTGAGGGACCGTCTCGGGTCCCGCAGGCCGTTTTTGGGTTTTTACTGATTGAGCAAAATTTAAATAAGGATACTTACACTTTCCTTCCAAAAAAACTAGGAGAAATTACAACAAAACTAGTTTAAAATTTTTTTTGGGAATCAACCCGAGTACCTGTATTGGGGGAACAATTGAGACTTATGTCAGGTGAAACAAAGCAACCAACGATAAATTAAAAATATGAAAAACTACACATTCTCCTAGGAAGACTGGGAGACATACAACTCAAACACATATATCTATCTCTTCATTCTCCTAAAAATTCGTGGGAGACATACAACACAAACATTGGTTGTATATCGACTATACTGACCTGTATATATATCAGAGAAGTGATGAAAGAAAGGCTCCCCAGAATATAGGAGGTCATACAGATGATGTTGGTTTTCCTGGACCCTGAAGAGTAGCCCAAGGATATAGATGCATTTTGGTTGTGCTAGATATATAGCTGGATATCAACACTGCATAATGCATGTACACTGATAGGCTAATCATCTGTTTTACAGAAGGACCAAAGACAGGGATAGCAGGAAGGACTCCCCAGTTCCCCCTTTGGCAACAAGCATCCTCTCCCCATCCCTGTTGAGGTCCACCCCCTGTGATATATATATATATAGTCTGTCTCTCTCCTCTATCATCATCCAGCTTCTTCTCTTCAGATCCCCTTCTCTCCAGGAGTACAGCAGTTGCGACAGGGCCTCCCAGAAGACAACCTAACCTAACCTAACCTAACCTAACCTAACCTAACCTAACCTAAACCTAACCTAAACCTAACCTAACCTAACCTAACCTAACCTAACCTAACCTAACCTAACCTAACCTAACCTAACCAACCTAACCTAACCTAACCTAACCTAACCTACCACCTAACCTAACCTAACCTAACCTAACCTAACCTAACTACCGAACCTAACCCTAACCTCTAACCTAACCTAACCTAACCTAACCTAACCTAACCAACCTAACCTAACCTAACCTAACCTACCTAACCTAAACCTAACCTAAACCTAAACTAAACTAAACCTAACCAAACCTAACCTAACCTAACCAACCTAACCTAACCTAAAACCCAACCTAACTAACTAACCTAACCTAACCTAAACTAACCTAACCTAACCTAACCTAACTAAAACCTAACCTAACCTAACCTAACCTAACCGAACCTAACCTACCTAAATAACCTAACCTAAACCCAACCTAACCTACCTAACCTAACCAACCCAACCCAACCTAACCTAACCTAACCTTCCTAACCTAACCTAACCTAACCTAACCGAACCTAACCTAACATTAACCTCACTCTAACAAAACCTAACGCGCTATCGGCGCAGAAACTCGACACATACACTTGCAGCTCATAAAACCCCTAACTATCTCTAACGCGTTTCCTTTCCACTAAAGCTCGTGCAAAGAGCTATAGAACAGATGTAGAATAAAAAAGACAAAATGTGAACCATGACTTAGAACCGACGAATACACGTGGAAGAGACTCACATCGTGAGGGGGACTTGCTGTGAAACCGTTAAACGACACGCAGATCACATCACCAATCATAGCATGCAGCCGGGCCAATTTGGACGCCGAGGTGAGAGAGCGCTAAACGCGGACGATCATGCAGATCCTAAAATCACTATTCATAGCTATCTTCGAGAGAGGGAGCGCATGGTAGCTAGTGAGACACGCGATGTGGATACTATAGCTCAAGTAAAACTAGACATCAGATTGGGGAAACGTGATAGCATTAGTAGCGGTACATAAACAGAAGAATCGACGCTCTCAGATGGGACTAGAGCGGGGAGCAGTACGAGGAGACGCTATGATGGATAGAAAATAAAAAGAGAAAAATAAATAAAAAAAAGAAAAAAAAATGGAATAAACAATAACAACAATAAAAAAACAGGATAAAATAAATAACATAACCTAACCTAACGACTAACCAACATAAAACTAAACCTAACCTAAACATAACATAATAACTACCTAACTAACATAACCTAACCCTACAATAATAAAAGAAAAAGAAACAGAAGAAAGAAAAGAATAAAAAGAAAGAAAAAAAAAATACCAGCCTAACCGCCGAATAAAATACCCATAAATACGAACAGACAACCTACCTAACCAACCTAAAACCGAACTAACCTACCTAACCTCACGAAACCTAACTTACATACTAACCTAACCTAACCTAACAACCCTAACCTAACCTAACCTACCACACCGAACTACCAACCTAACATAACCAACCTAAACTAAACGAACCGACCTAACCTAAACTACCTAACTAACCTAGCCTAACCTAACCAACATAACCTAACCTACCTACCAAACCCTAAACCTACCTAACCTTACCGATACTAACCGACCTAACCTACCTAACCTAACCTAAATTACTAACCTAACCTAACCTAACTACCTTCAACCTAACTACCAACCAAACCTAACCTAACCTAACCTAACCTGCACCTACCTAACCTAACCTCCCTAACCAACCATAACCTACCTACCTAACTAACTAACCTAACCTAACCCTAACCTACCTACATACCTACTACCTACTAACCTAACCTACTAACCTAACCTACCTTAACCCAACCCTAACCTAACGGACCTAGCCTAACATAACCAACCTAACCTAAACTAACACTAACTAACCTACCTAACCTAACCTACCTAACGCTATAAACCCGAACCTAACTAACTAACCTAACCTAACACTAACCAACCAACATAGATATCCCTCACTCCCTCCTAACCGATGGATGGGACACCCAGATTCTTGGGCCCCGGGTAACCCAGCTATAGATGCATCACCCCTTGACTGCCCCTAATACTAGTAACAGGCAGTAAAGAAGGATCCCGGAAACCATACCCAATCATCAGTGATGGAAGATGAGATATCCCCTCAGTACAAAGAATACACCGACCTCCATAACTTAGCAACCCTCTTCGAAAGGAATCTCTGTGCTACAAGAAAGTAAAATATTGCACAAATGTGAAGTGCAGGAGTTTGCAGGATAATTAAGACGGCATCATGGATTACAAATCCCCCTCCGTCTTCTACCCCCTTGATGATTTTGGGAATAGGAACTATATGGAATTCTGTCAAAGCAATGGCTAGGCTTGGTATCGTCACGCTAGTCCGAATCGAATCCCCATTAATCACTCATCATAATTTGAAGCTGGATTAGTAGGGCAAGTATCTCCACAAAGATTATGATTAATAATCTAAACACACACAATGGCAATGGACCATTGGCCCATTGAAGGCAAAGGTCCCCCCTATGAAAGATTCTTCATACTACGGAAACATTGCCGTTAAGAATACCTAAGAAAGCAAGTAGGAGCAAAATGACGAACAAGAAAGAGAGAGAACAACATTGTATGATCCATTAAAAGAAGGATAACTTAGCGCAGACTGTGGAATCAAGAATGGAGGAGGGCCACAGGGACGCTATTTCCTCCCTTGCCGCCCCTTTCGAAAATACCTCACCCCACCAACTTCTACAAACCCCAGAAGAATCCCCCACATCCCTGTGGACAACAACGTCGCCCTAACACTGGCCGAGAAGAACGCCCGCCCCAAGAAATGAAGGAATGTTGTTTCTGTCCCAAAGATACTCCTTCCACCCATAAACAACAACAAAACATAGATATAATTATTGGTGCCACAGCCGGATTGTATTCCGTGCAAATAAAGCGGTCGAGAGGATCGAAACATCCTAGGCAACAGTGCTCCCAGCGCCTACAGGGCTCCACCCCTTCCATCCCCTACCGCCCAGACCCCCGGAACCAGAGATAAACCAAATAAAATAGGCGTCCACACCACAAGGAATGGCAACAGAACCAACTAGCAAGAAGAATAACCAACAATTATAATATTGTAGATCGGTCGGAACCATCACAGTATTATTGAAAAGAAAAAGAACAAAGTACACAAACAAAAACCGACAACAAATCCCCCGACCGATGAAGGAACCGACAGGAATTATCCAAGAGTAGGAACCTACGGACCCTAGAGGAGAAACACCTGGGAACAGCAATACAGGGAACCAAGGAGTTGGAGCTTCGAAGAGACGAGTCGCCCCACCTGGCGAACGAACCACAGAAGATTCAATCGAACCCTGAACCCAGAGGAAAGGAGACCACAGAGATGGCAGGTCCAACAAAGACAACAAGGGAGCGGCCCACAGCCTCGAAGTTGGAGACCCCTGAACGAATGGAGCCACCAACAAAGAAGAGGAAACACCCGATGGGTCCAAGAACAACAAGGAGGAAGAAATTGGCAAGAAAGAAGCAATGGCAACTGGGGTTGGAGATGGTAGTATCCGAAGTCCCCCTCACAAGGCCACAAATGTCGGTGTTGAGCAAAGGAAGGTCATTTGTCCCAGGCCCTCCTTCCCTGAAACCGATTGAGAGCAACATTACAGACTCTCTGAAAGATTTAGAAATGGAAATTAACGATAGATTCACCCAGTCTCTACTCCCAGGATTCCTCCCCCATGGTACAAGTAAACAAAAGAAAAAAATCCCCAACCAGCTCCCCTTCCAGAAAAGAAAGAAGCTCCCCCCGAAAAAACTTCCGGGATTAGCAGAGAAAATTGATGAAATTTTGAAAGAAGTACTGACCGCAGGCAAAAAGAAAAGAAACATGAACCTAAACAGAAAAGAAATAGAAGCACTGGAACAGCTAAAGGGAGACCCCAATATTGTGATAAAGAAGGCAGATAAAGATGGAGCCCTAGTGGTATTGAAAACAGGGAATTACAGAGCTATGGGCAGAGCACATCTTAAAGATAGAGAAACATACATTCCTCTGGAAAACGAAGAAGAAGTTTTGAGGAAAGTAGACAATGAATCTAAAAGGCTGGTAAATAGATTCTACACCCTGGACTCCCCCGGAAAGAAATGTACCAGTTTCAAGGCAGCTCAGAGAGATGCCCTGTTAGCACATAAACCCAGCATCCCACATTGGTACATCCTTCCGAAAACGCACAAGAAAATAGACGAAGAATTGGGTACCTGGCCAGGGAGACCAGTGCTGAGCGGTTGCTGTGCCCCCACCAGACCTGTAGACAGACTGCTTACAACATATTTAGCACCACTGCTTGACCTTCTACCCGAAAGATTACGGGATACATCGGATTTCCTCAGAAAAATAAGAGAGTTTCCGCAGATCCCGAAAGGAGCTCTGATTTTTTCTTTCGACATAGTATCCTTGTACCCATCCATACCCCAAGAAGAAGCCGCCTGGGTAGTTTCCAATTTTTATGAGAAGAACATGGGATATGTACAGGGTAGGCTTATGCATGAGTTCAACATTCAGGCCCCACCCCCTTATTTAATAAAGGAAGGTATTGACCATGTTCTGAATGGAACTCTACTAAGGTATGATCATGGGTTTTACAGGCAAAACAAAGGCACAGCCATTGGTGCATCGGTATCAGTAGCTATCGCTGAGATCTTCGTCCATGTAAGCATTGAAAGGGAAAGGAAAAAGATGCAAAAACAACCACTAGTGTTCTTCAGATACATAGACGATATTTTTGGAATTTTTGATGGGAAGGAAAATGAACTGAAAGAGTATCATGAGGGCCTGAATAAAATACACCCTGACCTGCAATTCACGCTAGAATATGATAACCAGAAGCTCCCCTTTCTGGATACTCTAGTGTATCTCGATGAAGAAGGAACCTTACAAACCACAGTATTCTATAAACCCTCGAACACTCATCAGTACCTACATTTCCAATCAAGTCATCACCCAAATCTCAAGAGATCCCTCCCCTT
>NW_023664678.1:0-13589 GCF_015228065.2 Penaeus monodon
ATATATATATATATATTATTCTTTTTTTTTTTTTTTTTTTTTTTTCACACACACACACAACACACACAAAAAAAAAATACCGGCAGAAGGCAATGGCAAACCACTGCTCTAAATTGCCAAGAAAAATCATGGAAGCCCATGATCGCCAAGGCCGCGGTGGCCGAATGGTTAGAGCAATGCGGACTCAAGACTGTCACGTACGGCAATCTGAGTTCGAGGGTTCGAGTCACCGGCCGCGCGTTGTTTCCCTTGGGCAAGGAACTTCACCTCGATTGCCTACCTAGCCACTGGGTGGCTAAGCCAGCCCAAGTCAGTGCTGGTCCCAAGCCCGGATAAAATAGAGAGAATGATTACCTAAAAGGTACACCGGCACTCTCCGTGGAAAGGAACTGGGGACCCTACCACGTACTCACTCCAAGAGCATCACAACATGAAAACTACAATAAAGTATCATGCTGTGACCACGGCGGCTCAGACATGAAACTAACCGTTAAAAGAAGTATATAATATATATATATATATAAAGTATATATATATATATATATAATATATATATAATATATATAATGAACGACAACAGCGCACCACGCACACACAGCACACGCACATACAACACACAAACAGACACACGTGTATATATATTAATATATATATATTATATATATATATATATATACGCACTCACACACACACACGCACGCATGCAAAAACACACATACACACACACACACACACAGACACCACACACAAACACACAGACACACAGACACACACACTTACAAGTGACACACACACCACACACACACCACACACACACACACACCACACACACACACCACAACACACACCACACACTCAACAACACTCACACACACTCACACACACACACTCACTCACACACACACATATGTACCCCCCCCCCACACACACAAACCAACTCACTCACACACACACATATATACCCCACACATATAAACACACACATATAGGCATGCACACAAGCAGACACAAACACAAACACACACACACACACACCACACACCAAACACATATAGGCAACACACACAAGTACAGACCCATGCAACACACGTATATACCCCCACCCCCCCCACACACAAACACGCACGCACGCACACATACATACATACATACATACATACACACACAACACACACCGAACGACACACCACACACACACACACACACACACACACACCACACACACACAACACGACACACACACACAACTGCATATCTATATATATATATATATATATATATATATATATAAATATATATATATATATATATATATATATTATATATATATGATATATATATAATATGATATATATATATAATATCTGTATATATATGTATAATCTAATCTGAGTTCGAGGGTTCGAGTCACCGACCGCCGCGTTGTTTCCCTTAGGCAAGGAACTTCACCTCGATTGCCTGCCTAGCCACTGGGGACCAAGTCAGCCCAAGTCAGTGCCGGGTAAATAGAGATGGTGACTCGGAAAAAAAAAAAAAAAAAAAAAAAAAAAAAAAAAAAAAAAAAAAAAAAAAAACACCGGGCGAAGGCAATGGCAAACCACCGCTCTAAATTGCCAAGAAAAATCATGGAAACCCATGATCGTCAAGGCCGCGGTGGTAGAATGGTTAGAGCGTCGGACTCGAGACTGTCACGACGGCAGTCTGAGTTCGAGGGTTCGAGTCACCAACCGCCGCGTTGTTTCCCTTGGGCAAGGAACTTTCCTCGATTGCCTGCCTAGCACTGGTGGCCAAGCCAGCTCAAGTCAAGTGCTGGTCCCAAGCCCGGATAAAATAAGAGAGAATGATTACCTAAAAAGGTAACACCGGCACTCTCCGTGGAAAGGAACTGGGTACCACGTACTCACTCCAAGAGCATCACAACGTGAAAACTGCAATTGAGTATCATGCTGTGACCACGGCGGCTCAGACATGAACCTACCGTTAAATGATGATGATGTATATATATATATGTATATATATACACACACTCATTAATGTGTATATATATATATATATATATATATATATATATATATATATATATATATATATTTTTTTTTTTTTTTTTTTTTTTTTTTTTTTTTTCACGGTAGGGTTCATGTTTGAGCCGCCGTGGTCACACGCATGATACTTCATTGTAGGTTTTTTTCAAGTTGTGATGATCTTGGAGTGAGTACGTGGTAGGGTCCCCAGTTCCTTTCCACGGAGAGTGCCGTTGTTACCTTTTAGGTAATCATTCTCTCTATTTATCCGGGCTTGGGACCAGCACTGACTTGGGCTGGCTTGCCCACCCAGTGGCTAGGTAGGCAATCGAGGTGAAGTTCCTTGCCCAAGGGAACAACGCGCCGGCCGGTGACTCAAACCCTCGAACTCAGATAGCCGTCGTGCTAGTCTTGAGTCCGATGCTCTAACTACTCGGCCACCGCGGCCTTGGCGATCATGAATTTCCATGATTTTCTTTGGCAATTTAGAGCGGTGGTTTGCCGTTGCCTTCCGCCCGGTGATTTTAATCGAGTCACCATCTCTATTTACCCGGCACTGACTTGGGCTGGCTTACCCACCCAGCGGCTAGGCAGGCAATCAAGGTGAGTTCCTTGCCCAAGGATTATTACGCCCGGCCGGTGACTCGAAACCCTCGAACTCAGATTGCCGTCGTGACGTCCGACGCTCGAACCACTCGGCCACCGCGGCCTATATATATATATTATATATATATATATATATATATATATATATATATATATTATATATATATGCATATATATATCATCATCATCAATAACGGTATGCTCATGTTTTTAGCAGCCGTGGACCTCTCCACCATCCTTCGCACACACTAAACTCGATCTTGCGCTTTTTCTTTCTACTTGTACCATCGACAACCCGCAAATATCTTTGATGTTGTCGCTTAGTCTTGTCTTCGGTTTGCTCCTCTTCCTCTGTTTCCTATCACCATCCCTGTCAGCAAGTTTTTCTCTCAATACTTTTACTTCTCATCACATGACCAATAAACTTTAATTTCCTTTTGTTCAAGATGTCCCAACAGCCGGTCTTTACAATTTATTTTTCTCACCACTTCATCATTCGTTTTCTTCTCTGTCCAGTTAATACGTAGTACTCGTCTGTAACACCACATTTCAAAACTATTGATCTTTTTCTTGTCTATCTTCTTCAGCACCCAACAACATCAGAGCAACTGTGGCGTTTTTGGCAATTGTAATTCTTCTTTTTATCTCCGGTGAATCATCATATGTATTAGTTAAAACAGCTCCAAGATAAGTGATCTCTTTCACATTTTCCACAACCATTCCATTGATTGTAACATGTTCATCATTGTTCATTGCCGTTATCTTTGAATCTTTATGATCTTAGTTTTCTTGGCATTAAGAAACAGCCAGCCATATATGTGTGTATATATAATATATATTATAATATATATATATATATATAATATATAATATATAATTATATTATATATTATATATTTATTATATATAATATATAATTAATATATAATATATATATATATAATATATATTATGAACATTAATTGTCAATCTTATTTCAATTCTAATTTTCCCCTGCATGCGGTGCATGGTGGGATCTGAACTTGCCCTACCAGTGGGCCCCTAAAAAAAAAAACCCAAACCCCCCTAAAAAAAAAAAAAACCCCCCCCCCCCCCAAAAAAAAAAAAAAAAGAAAAAAAAACCAACCCAAAAAATAACCCTACCAAAAAAAACAAACAAAACCAAACAAAACCCAAACCCCCAAAAAAAACCCCCCCCAAAAAAACCCCCCCAAAAAAAAAACCCAATTTTTTAAAAATTTTTTAAAAAAAAAAATTTATTTAAAAAATTAAAAAACAAAAAAAAAACCCCAAAACCAAACCAAAAAACCCCCCCAAACCCCCCCAAAAAAAACCCAAACTAAACCAAAAGGGGGCCCCAAACCCCCCCAAAAACCACCCAACAACCAAAAAAAGGAAAAACCACGCACCCCCCCCAAAAAACCCCCCCCCCAAAAAAATTTAACCACCCAAAAATTAAAAAAAAAACAAACCAAAAAAAAAAAACCCCAACACAAAAAAAAAAAAACCCACAAAAAACAAAAAACCCCAAAAAAACCCCCCAAAAAAAACCCCCAAAAAAACACCCCCCCCCCCAAAAAACCCAAAAAAAAAAAAAAAAAAATTTCAAAAAAAATTTTCCCCCCCCCCCCCACACAACAAAAATCCCCAAACCCCTAAAAAAAAATTTCAAAAAAAAACTTTTAACCCAAAAAAAAAAAAAAACCCCCAAAAAACACTTTAAAACCCCCAAAACCAAACCCCCAAAAAACAACCCCAACCCACAAACAAACCACAAACCCAACCCCCCCAAAAAAAAAAATTTTTAAAAATTTTTTCCAAAAAATTTTTAAACCCAAAAAAAAAAGGGAAAATTTTAAAAAAAAACCTTTTTTTTTTAAAAAAAAAAAACAAAAAAGGGGTTTTTAAAAAAAAACCCCCCCCAAAAACAAAAAACCCCACCATTTTAAAAAAAAAACCCAAAACCCAAAAACCCCCCCTTTAAACAAAAAACCCCCCCAAAAAACCCACCCAAAAAAAAAAACCCCCGGGAAACCAAAAAAAAAAAAAAAAACCCCAAAAAAAAACCCCCCCCCCCAAAATCCCAAACCAAAACCCCCAAAACCCACCCCCAAAAAAAAACCCCAAAACCCCCCCCAAAAACCCACCAACCCCAAACCCCAACAACCTTTTTCCCCGCCCCCAAAAAAAAAAACCCACCCCAAAAAAAACCCCCCAAAAAACCCCAAAAAAACCCCCCCCCCCCCCAAAAAAACAAATAAAACCCCCAAACCAAAAAAAAAAACAAACCCAAAAAACCCAAAAACAAACAAAAAAAACCCCAAAAAAAAAAAAAAACCCCCCCCAAAAACCCCCCACCCACCCAAAAAAAAACCCAAAAGACCCCCCCAAAAAAAAAAAAAAAAAAAAAAAATAAAAAAAAAAAACCCCCCCCCAAAAAAACCCCCAAAAACCCCAAAAAAAAAACCCCCCAACCCTTTTTTCCCAAACAAACCACCCCCCCCCCACAACCCCCCCCCCCCAAACCCCAAAAAAAAAAAAAAAAAAACAAAAAAAAAACAAAAAAACAAAACAAAAAAAAAACAAACCACAAGGGAAACCCCAAAAACCCCCAACCCCACCAAAAACCAAAAAACCCCACCCCCCCCCCAAACACCCAACCCCCAACCCCCCCAAAAACCACAAAAAAACCCCAACCAAAAAAAAAAAAAAAAAAAAAACCCCCCCACCCAAAAAACCCCCCCCCCCAAAAACCCAAACACCAAAAAAACCAAAAAAAACCCAAACCCCCGGGCCAACAAACCCCCAAAAAAGGGGGGGGGGGGGGGAAAAAAAAAAAAAAAAAACCCCCAAAAAACCCCAAAAAAAACCCCCAAAAACAAAAACCCCCCACCACCCACCCCCACCCAAAAAAAAAAAATTTGGTTTTTCCAAAAAACCCACTTAGGCTAAAGGGGAAAACCCCCACACCCCCCCGGAAAAACCCCCAAAAACCCCCCCCCCCCCCCCCCCCAAATTTATTTTCCCCCCCCCCCCAAACCCCCACCCTAAAAAACCCCAAAACCACCCTTTAAAAAGTTTTAATAAACCACAACTATGGAAAAACCCACCCCCCCCCCCCCCCACCCCCCCCCCCCCCCCCCCCTTAAACTGTTTTTTTCCCCCCTTCTCCCCCCCCAAAACCCCTTCCCAAACCCCCCCCCCCCCCCACCCCTCTTTTTTTTCCCCCTAAATTTCCCCGCCCCCCCCCCCCCCCCCCACCCCCCCCCCCCCCCCCAACCCCCCCCAACACCCCCCCCCCCCCAAACCCCCCCCCACCCCCCCCCCCCCCCCCCCCAAACCTCCTTTTTTGGCCCCCCCCAACCCGTAAAAACCCCACTCCCCAAACCCCCAAAAACCAAACATTAACTTTTTATTTAAAATAAAACCCAAAAAACCCCAACCCCCCCAAAACAAACCCCTTTCCCACCCCCCCCACCCAAAACCCCCAACCCCAAACCCCCCAAACAAACCCCCCCCCCCAAAAAATTTTTATTTTTCCCCAAAATTATCCAAAAAAGGCAACACAAAAAAAAAAATACCCCAAAAAAAACAAAAAAAAACCCCCAACAAAACTAAAGAGCCAAACCCAAATCCCCCCAAAACAAACATTTTATTATATAAAAAACCCATAATAAAAACAAAAAAAAAAATAAAAAAAAAAAAAAAAAAAAAAACCCCCAAAACAACAAAAAAAAAACCCCCAAAAAAAAAAAAAAAAAAAAAAAAAAAAACCCCCACAAACCCCCAACCCCCCAAAAAAAAAAAAAAAAAAAGGGGGGAAAAAAAAATTTAAAATTTTATATTTTTTTTTTTTTTTTTTTTTTTTTATTTTTTTTATTTTTTTTTTTTTATTTAATTTTTTTATAAATTTATTTTTTTTTAAAAAAAAAAAATTAAAAAAAAAATTTTTTTTTTTAAAAAAAAAATTTGGTGGGGAAAAAAAAAAAAAAAAAAAAAAAAAAAAAAAAAAAAAAAAAAAAAATTTTTTTTTTTTTTTTTTTGGGGTTTTTTAAATGAAAATTTCCCCCCCCCCCCAAAAAAAAGGAAACCCCCCCAAAAAATTTTTTTTTTTTTCCTCTTTTTTTGGGGGGGGAAAAAAAAAAATTTTTGGGGGCCCCCCCCCCAAAAAAAAAAAAACCCCCCAAAAAAAAAAAAAAATTTTTTTTTTTTTTTTTTCCCAAAATGGGGTGAAAAAAAAAAAAAAAAAAAACAACAAACCAACCCCCAACAAACACCAACAACACCACACCACCCCACCCCCAAACACACACACACACCACACACACCACCAAACAACCCACCCCCAAACTTAAACCCCCCCCCCCCCAAAACAACACCACCACCCACCACACACCCATCAAACAAAAAAACACACACACAAAACAACAAAAAACAAAAACCCCACCCCCACACACCACACCACACCCCCAAACACACACACAACACCACACACACCCCAACAAGGGCCAACAAAAACCCCCCCCCAAACCCAAACCCAAAACCCCCACCCCCCCCAAAAACCCCCCCCCCCCACAAACAGAAAAAAAACCCCCCAACCCAAAACACCCCCCCCCCCAACCCCCCAAAACACACACACCACACACACAACAACACACAAACAAAAAAACCCCCACAAAACAGAAATAAAAAACCCCCAAAAACCCCCCAAAAAAAACCCAACCCCCAAAACACAACAAAAAACCCAACCCAAAAAAAACACCCACAACACCCCCCCACACACCACAAACAAAAAAAAATAAACACCCCCCCCCAACATAAAAAACCCCCAAACACCCCCAAAACACAAACAAAAACCCCAACCAACACCCTTTTCCCCCCCAAAAAAAAAAAAAAAAAAAAAAAAAAAAAAAAAAAAAAAAAAAAAAAATAAAAAAAAAAAAAAAAAAAAAAAAAATTAATTTATTAATTAAAAAAAAAAAAAAAAAAAAAAAAAAAAAAAAATTTTTTATTTTTTATTATAATATATTATAAAAAATTTTTTATATATAAATAATTAAAATTAATATTATATTTTTAAATAAAATTTAAAAATTTCTATATATATATATATATAAATTTTTGGGGGTTTTTTAAATATTTAAAAAAGAAATTAAATTATTTTCTTTTAAAGACAATTTTTTGTTTGAAAAAATTTTTAAAAAAAAAACTTTTTTTTAAATAATTTTGCATTTGTTCTTTTACCCTTTGAATTTGGGCAAAAAAAAATTTTGGGGGTTAAAAAAGGGAAACTTTTTGAAAATAAAGGGAAAAATTTTTTAAACCCCAAAAGGGATAAGGAAAAGGGGTTTTTTAAAGGTACGAAAAAAAAAAATTTTAAAAAAAACTAAACACTTTTAAAAAGGGTTTTACGTCGAAATACAGAAGAGTCAAAAACTTCTCCCAAAAGAGGAGGGTTTTCGAACCCGAGAAAAGGCGACCCAAGAAAAAAAGGCGGGAACAAAAAAAGCGACCCAAGAGAAAGGGGGGGGGCGAGGAAAAAGAGAAGGGGGTCGAGGCCAAGAGAAGGGGGGAGGTTGAGGACCAAGAGAAGGGGGTGTGAGGGGCCAAGGAAGGGGGAAAGAAGGAGGAGGTCGAGGACCAAAAAAAGGGGACCGAAAGAAAAGGGGGTCGGGAAAAAAGAGAAGGGGGCCGAAGAGAAAAAGGAGGTCGGGAAAAAAGAAGGCGACCGAAAAAAGGAGGGGTCGGGGAAAAAGAAGCGCCCAAGAAAGGGGGGAGGTAAGAACAAGAAAAAACGACCGAGAGAAGGAGGGGTCGGGGAAAAAAGAGAAGGGGGAGGGCGGGACCAAGGAAGGCACCGAAAAAGGAAAAGGGGAAGGGCGGGAAAAAAGAAGGCACCCAAGAGAAGGGGGGGTCGAGGAAAAAGAAAGGCCCGAAAAGAAGGGGGAGGTAAGGAAAAAAAAAAGGAAAACCCAAAGAAGGAGGGGTCGAGGAACAAAGAAAGGAGGGCGGGAACCCCAAAAAAGGCGACCGAAGAGACGGAGGGGGTGAGGAACAAAAAAAGGCGACCGAAAAGAGGAAAGACGAGGGACGTTGCAGTTAGCTTTTCGATCTCTCGTGGGAGAAAGCAAAAATGTAATGGGGGGTGTCATCAGGGCTCTTTCAGGCAGTGGGAAAGAGGATGACGAGCACGACCCCGACTCCTCAACATAAATTTGAAGACCCCCAGGGGGCCGGAGAAAAAAGAGTCGAAGAGATACTTGTTGGCAAATACTTTTCCACTGCTCGATGGCAGGAAAAACCAAAAAGTTGGGGGGTGTCACAGGTCTCTTATCAAGGCAGTAAGATGGGATGACGAGGCGAACGACCCACACTCACTCAACATGTGGAGGCTGAGCGAGGATGACGAAGATGAAGCTGTGATGACGAGGACGACCCAACTCTCTCCCTATAAAAAATCATATATTTATATATATATATATATATAATTTTAATAATATATATATATATATAATACAACCCAAAACACACACACCACAACAACACCACCACACCACAAAACACAAACCCACACACACACAACACACCCACATCTTCATCATTTAACGGTAGGGTTTATTCTGAGCCGCCGTGGTCACACAGATATCAATTGCAGTTTTCACGTTTTGATGCTCTTGGAGTGATAGTGTAGGGGGCCCCATTCCCCTTTCCCCGGAGAGTGCCGGCGTTACCTTTTTTTGGGATCATTCTCTCTTATTTTTTATCCGGGCTTGGGACCAACTACTTTTAGCTGGCTTGGCCCCAGTGGGTAGGCAGCAAACGAGGGGAAGTTCCCTTGCCCAAGGGGGACAACGCGGGCGGGCGGGACTCGAACCCTCGAACTCAGATTGCCTCGTGACAGTCCCTTTATCCGACCTCTAACCTTCGACTACCGGGCCTTGACGATCATGTGCTTCCCTGATTTTTCTTGGCAATTTAGGCGTGGTTTTCCATTGCCTTCCGCCCGCGTGTTTTTTTTTTTTAATATTTTTTTTTTTTTTTTTTTTTTTTTTTTTTTTTTTTCCCCCAGTCCAAAAATCTCTTTTACCCGGGACTGACTTGGGCTGACTTGGTCCCCGTGGCTAGCAGCAATCGAGGTGGTTCCTTGCCTAAGGGAAACAAAGCGGGGGTCGGTGGCTCGAACCCTCGAACTCAATTGCCGTCGTGACTTTCTTTTGGTCCGACGCTCTAACCATTCGGCCCCCGCGCCCCTACACAACCCCCAAAACACCCACACACCACACAACCACACATATAATTAAAATTTTATATATATATTTATATATAATATATATATATATAAAATGGACGCGGTGGGCCCATGGGTTAAGGGGGTCGGACTCAAGACTGTCACGACGTAATCGAGTCAGGGGGTTGATCCCGCCGGGGCGTCGGTTTCCCTTTGGGCAAGGACTTCCCTCGATTTCCCACCTACCACGGGTGGCCAAGCCACCCAAATCATGCTGGTCCCAACCCGGGTAAAAAAGAGAGAAAGATTACCTAAAAAGGTAACACCCGGGACTCTCCGTGGAAAGGAAAATGGGGGCCCTACCACTACTACTCCAAGACAAAATAACATGAAAACTACAATTAATTCAGCTGTACCACGGGGGTCGAAATGAACCTACCGTTAAAAATATATATATATATATAATATATAATAATTATTATATAATATTTTATATATATTTATATATATTAAATATTATATATATAAATATATATATAATTTTTTTTTTTTTTTTTTTTTTTTTTTTTTCCCAAAAGCCCCATTCCACTGCGGGCTAGGCCTCTCTCATTCACACTGGGGGTTATTATGGGAGAGCCACCGTTGCCTTTGGATGCCCTACCAATCAACCGCGGGTTTTTGCCCGGCGGCGACTTCCCCCCGACACATGCTTCGACTTCTCAAGGGGATATGTCGTTTTTTTTTTCTAGGGGGGCAATCGAGGTGAAATTCCTTTCCCAAGGGAAAAAACCCCCCGGCCGTGACTCGAACCCCCGACCGTTCCCCGTGACATCTCAAAATTGCAGGCGGCAATCTGAGCTCTAACCGCCGGCCCACGGCCTATATATATATATAATTAATTTATATATAAAATTTATATATAATATAAAATAATAATTTCTTTTAAAGGTAGGTTCTGCTGAGCCCCCGTGGTCACAGCATGATACTTAATTGTAGTTTTCTCTTGTGATACTTGGATGATAATGGGGGGGTCCCCCTTCCTTCCCGGAGATGCCGTGGTACCTTTTTTTGGTTATCATTCTCTCTATTTATCCGGGGTTGGGACCAGCCTTGACTTGGGCTGGCTTTGGGGGCCCCCTGGGGAGAGATGGTGACTCGAAAAAAAACACCGGGCGGGAAAGGGAATGGCAACCCCCTCTAAATTTCTAAAAAAGGATCATGGGCTTACATATTTTTTCTTAGCAATTTAGAGCGGGGGGGTTTGCCATTGCCTCCCCCCCGGGGTTTTTTTTTCGAGTCCCATCTCTATTTACCCCCCGGGCCGACTAGCTGGCTTGGCCACCCAGTGGGTAGTAGGCAATCGGGTGAAGTTCCTTGCCCAAGGAACACGCGCCGGGCGGAGACTCGAACCCCCAACTCAGATTTCCGTCGTGAAGTCTTGATTGATCCGATGCTCTAACCATTCCCACCGCGGCCCCATAATATAATATATTAATTTTATAATTAAAATTATATAAAATTATAATAATATATATGACTCCGTGAAGGGCCAGTGGGTTGAGCCTGGATTCCGAAACTCATGGACCGTGGCATGTAAAAAGCCCGCCTCCGACTGCTTTCTCGAGTCCGATCTCACGCGGAAAACGACTATCGCCTTGAGAAATCAAAAATAGGTGTCGTAGGGGAAAATGCCGCCCTGGGAAGGTATTGGCACCAAACCCCGGTTAAATTGGAAAGGGAAACCCAAAAAGGCAAGGGTTTTGTGCCAAAAAATTTCCCTCAAATAGTGAACTGAGAGAGGCCGATTTTTTCCGCATGGGTAAAAGGCTCTATGTGTGTGTGTAGGGGCCCCCGGTGGCCCAGTGTTAGAGCATTCGCTCAAGAGTTGAGCAAACCGGGCCCGGACTTCACCCGTTGCCTACCAGCCGCTGGGGGGGGCGGCCACCCAATTTGGGGCCGGGCCCAAAACCGGTAAATAGAGAAAAGGTGACTCGATAAAACACCGAGCGGGAAAGGGAAAAGGTAAAACCCGCTCTAAAATTGCCAAGAAAATCATGGAAACCATGATCGCCAACGTCCTTTTAGGACAGGGCACTTGAAAAAAAAAAATGATGGGGTTATTAAAAAAAAAATAAAGATAAAATGATAACAATAAATTTTAACGATAAAAATAAAAAAAAAATAATTACAAAAAAAGTGTATGCGGTGTTGCGTGTATAATTGATTACAATAAATGGCCTTGGGGCGGCCCCCCTAGTGGAAGTGTCACGATGGAAACTACGCGGGACCCGAAAAACCTTGGTGGCTGGCCTGGATTCCAAATTCTTGGCGCTGAGGCAAATGTATTCTGCTTTTCGGGTGAAACAGAGGGATCTGCCGCATCGCCCTCCGCGCGGATCAAAAAGGGGCGCGTCCCCCCGGGCAGACTCGCCTGGGATCGAATAGTATGCTACTGATCTACCTCTTTTATTGTCAAATCCCCGGGCACCCGACGGGATACTCCCCCCCTGACCCCGCGGTTCAACCATCTAGTACTGTCAAAAAAAAAACAGACTTAAAAGGACAAGGGAAAGTATAATGGGGTTTGTAATGCTTTTACTATGCACCGAAAAACCTGAAACGAAAAATGCTGATCACCATAAAATCATGGTGTTTAAGGGAAAAGTGAAAGTGAGAAAACGCAATGCTTGCCTATTTCTGTTTACCCGGGGTTGTTTTTAAATTTCAAATTAAAGACAAAAAATAATAATAATAACAACAAAAAAAATGTAAATGGCATCCTCCTCCTGCCCCCTCCTGTTCTCTCATTTTTTTTGCTTTTCAGGCGTCGTCTTCATGTTTTTTTTTTTTTTTTTTTTTTTTTTGTGTGGTTACATATGGGTTTTTTTAATTTTTTTTTTACTGTTCGATTTTGCGTTTTAAATTTATGTTTTCCCTTTTGTTTTTGTTTGCCCTTTGACCCCCATACTTTTTTCAATTATTCTTATTAAATTTATTGATTTAAATTTTTTTATTTTTTTCTTCCTTTTTTTTAAACGCTTTTTGCTTTTCTTCTGTTATAATGATACTGCTTTTACCCCTAAAAATGATAATAAATTATAAAATAATATACAAAATAAAAAATCATAATTTTTTTAAACATAAATGATTGAAAAAAGGATGGCCCCGTGGCCGAGTGTTTTAAACATCGGACTCAAAACTGTCCGCGGCAATCTGATTCAGGGTTTGAGTCCCGGCCGGCGCGTTGTTTCCCCGGGGAAGGACTTTACCTCGATTGCCTACCTCGCCGCTGGGTGGGGAAGCCCCCCCAAGTCGGCCGTCCCCCGAAACCGGTAAATAGAGATGGGATCGATGAAAACCCGGGGGGAAGGGAAAACACACCCAAGAAAATCATGGAAAACCTGATCGCCAAAGTCCTTGTGGGACAGGGCCTTGGGAAAAAAAAAAAAAAAAGAAAAGAGGTGATTATAATAAAAAATAATGATAATATGATACAATTAATAACGATAAAATAAACATAATAAAGATAAAATGCCTTCAACCCCAGTATCACAGCAAAAAATTTAAAAATTAAATTATCTTTGTGGGGTTTTCCGCCGTGCTGTAGATTATTTCTTGTACTTACGTTTCTTTTTTATTTCTAGGGCCCCCAAAAAAAAAAGAAAAAAAAAAAAAAAATTTCTTCGTTTTTCCCCGTTTTGGGGGTTTTCTTTTGTAAAAAAAAATTTTTTTTT
>NW_023664679.1:0-13588 GCF_015228065.2 Penaeus monodon
ACAATAATATGATAAAAGTGAGATAAAGAATTTGGATAATTTTTGTAAATTATTAGTATTATTCTATTATCTTATTATTATCATTATTTTATAATTATCATTATTATCATTATTTTCATTATTATCATTATTATTATTATTATTATTATTATTATTATTATTATTATTATTATTATTATTATTATTACTTTAATTATTAGTATTATTGAAAAAAAATATTTTATAAAATTGTAAATAATAAATAAAAATAATAAAAAGTATAATTATAATAAACGAATTGTTTATATTTTTTTTTATTGATATCATTATTTTTTATTTTAAATTTCATTTTTTTAAATTTTTTTCGGGTAGTAAAAATTGTAAAAAAAATAATTATAAAAATAAAAATTACAGTAAAAACGATATTAATTAAAATAATAATAAAAAATGATTAAAAAAAAACGTTATTATCGTTATTATTTTTGTTTTTTACTATTATTACTGTAATTATTATTAGTAAGATTTAAAAACATATATTTAACGCAAAAAATTGCAAAAATAATGATAATTTATTGCAATAATAAATGATAAAAATTTGCAAAATATGAAAATGATGATTTTTAATGAGATAATGATGATAATGATATGATAACGATAATAATGATATAAATATGATAATAATACATAAAAACAGGAATTGTGTCCATATAAAATAAAAAAAGGTAAAAGAAAAAAAATACAAAATCAAATAGCGGCAAAATCTACGAATTAGCCTTTTGAGAGTAACCCCAAAATGTTTTTTTTTTCCATTCTTTTTGATGTTCGGGAAATGATTAGGGTAATAATGAAACAATTACCTAAATTTTTATTAATCATACAAAAATGATGAAAAAGTGGAATAAGAAAATTTGGATAACATTTTTGATTATTAATATTATTACTATTATCATTATTAAATCATTTTTATCATTATTTTATTATTATTAATTATTTTTTTTCATTATTATTATTTATTATTTTATTATTATTATTTTTAATTTTAGTATTATTCCAAAAAAATAATTAAAACTGAAAATAATAAAAATAATAATAATAAAAAGTTTAATTATAAAAATAAAATTTTTAAAATTGTTTTTAAAATTTATTATTGTTTTTATTATCATTTTATTTTTTTTTACTGGTAGTATAATTAAAAAAAATAATTATTATAATAGTAATAAAAAGTAATAACGATTTTAAAATTGAAAAAATGATAAAAAAAATGATTTAAAAACTTATTATTGTTTTTTTAATTTTTGTTTTACTATTATTATTGTATTGTTTTTATATAGATTAAAATTAAATAATAAAAATGAAAAATAATTGCAATAATGAGGAAAAAAATTGCAATATATGATAAGGGGATGATGAAAATTTAGAAAAATGTGATAATATATGTAACGATAAAAATTATGATAATCATATTAAAAATTTGATAAAACGGGAAAATTGGGGTCCTTTATTAAAAAAAAAGGTAAAGAAAAAAAACCCCAAAAGTCGAAAACCGCAAAATCTGCAAAATAACCTTTTTGGAGTAGACTCCAAAATGCTTTTTTTTTCCTTCATTTTTTGATTTTGGAAAATTTTTGGGGTAATAATATAAAAATTCCCAGAATTCTATAATCTGACAATAAATGATGAAAAAGTGGAATAAAGATTTTTTTTGGGATAACATTTGATGATTATTAATTTTTATTACATTTCATTATTTTACCCTTATTTCATTTTTATTATTATTATTTTAAAATTATTTTTATTTTTTATTATTATTATTATTATTTTTTATTATTATTTTATTTTACTTTAATTTTTATTATTATTATTGCCAAAAAATATAATATAATTTTTAAAATAATAAAATAATAAAAATAATTTAAAAATTTATAATTACTAATTTTTTATAATATTTTTTTTTTAATATTATTATTTTTATTATTATCAATTATTTATTTTTAGGGGTATATAATTGTAAAAAAATTTTTTAAACAGTAATAATTACAGAAATAACGATATTAATGGAATATGAATAAAATAAGTTTATAAAAACGTTATTATTTGTTTTATTATTTTTTATTATATTATTTTTTGTTTGTTATTAGTATAGATGTAAAATTATATATTATAACTGAAAAATAATTGCAAAAATAATTATGATAATTGCAATAATGATGATAATAATTGCGATAATGAGATAATGATGATGAAATGATGATAATGATATGATAATGATAATAATGATGATGATAACGATAATAATGAGATAATCATGATAATAATATGAAAATAAAAAATTGTGCCCCAATATAAAAAAAAAAAAAAAGGGTAAAAAAAAAAAAATCCCAAAGTCGAAAAAGGGGCAAAATCTACAAAAAATAGCCTTTTTTGAGAGTAGACCTCCAAAAATACTTTTTTTTCCATTCATTTTGATGTTTCCGAAATTTAAATTAGGGTAAAAATGAAAATAATTCACAATTCTTTTAATCAGACAATAAGATGAGAAAGGGAATAAAGAAAATTTGGATACATTTGATATTATTAATATTATTACATTATCATTATTATTATCATTATTATCTTAAATTATTGTTTAATTTTTATTATTATTATTAAATTATTATTATTAATTATTATCATTATTATTATATTTTATTTATTATTTTTTTAATTTTAGTATTATTGCCAAAAAAATATATTATAACTGTAATTAATAAATAATAATAATAAGTATAATTATAATAATACAAATTGTTATAATTTTTATTAATTTTAAATTATTGTTATTTATTATCATTTTTTATTATTTTCCGGGAAATTTAAAAATTTTGTAAAAATAATTTTTTATAAATATAATTACGAAAAACGTATTAATTAAAATAAAAAATTAAATAATGATTTAAAAAAAACGTTTTTATTTTTTATTTTTTATTGTTATTATTATTATTTTAGTTGTTATTAGTATAGATTTAAATTATATATTATAACTGCAATAATTGCAATAATAATATAATAATTGAAATAATGATGATAAAAATTGCAATAATGATGTTATGATGATAAATATGATGATAATGATGATAAAACATAAAAAATATGAAAAATCTTGATAATTTGGGTGGGTGCTTCACGTGCATGGTGATGTAAGCGATGGTGTGGAGCCTAGATAGTGTTTTAAGTCTTCCCCCCTTCTCGTTTTGGCAGCTTCCTCCCTGGCTACCCGGGGGAAAAAGGGGAGCCTTTCCGCAAAAGCCCCTCCCCTGCCAGGTCACAGCCTCTCCATCATTAAGACTTCGCGGGGGCCTCCTCGTGGCCCACCCATGGGAAACTGGGTACCTTTTTGCGGTCCCAGGCAAAATCTGGTGGGGGACCCCTCGGGCGCGGGAGGCCCCAGGGTAAGGAGTTTGCCCCCCCGGCTGTGGACCGCTCGGGCTTCGTACCAACTCCTCCCCCCTACCACCCGGGGGAAAATGGGGCGGCTCGGGGAGGGGGCCCCTTCCCAGTCCTCCTCCCCCCAAATGACCCTCGGGCAAGCCTTTTATAAAGGGAAAAATGCGGAGGGAGGGGTGTTTTTCCCCCCCTCCCACCCAGCAAGTAAGGGGGCCCCTGTGGTCCTGCTGGGAGGGCAAATGTCGGGGTTTCAGGTTTGGGAACAGATTTTTACTCGTCCCGCCTGCGCCCGGCAGGGGGGCCAACCCCCCATGAACTTGTGGGGAAAGCCCTGGGGGAACCCCACGGTTGGATAGGCGGTCCCCAGCCTGCCAACCCCCTTTATCGGGGGCTGTGTTTGGTGGGGGGGCAAGGGGGCGTGCCCCGATAAACCACCCGAGGTTTTAACCTCAGGCGTGCTTTCCGGGTAGGCGTTTGGGGAACATCCGGTCCTTGCGGGGGATGAGCTTTTTACCCTCTATCGCGGGAATTGAAGCGAATGGGAGTTGAGGGGGGCTGCCCTCTCGAGGTGAAAGCCCTGGTAGGGGCACGTCAGTGTGGGTGGTTACACCTCTACTGGTGGGCCCCGCGGGATGGTCCCACCTCCAGGGGGTAGCCATACCACCCCTCCAGCGACTTCAGCCTGGGGTAGTCGAGGTGACACCGGTTAGGGAGTGTATCATGGCATTGAACTGAAGCAGTTTTTGGGGCTTCATGTCCCCTTATTGCTGTATACGCTCCTACCGATGTACATAAAACCGTGTGAAAGGGGCTTTTTCTCCCCCAAAACTCGCTCTGGGGGCAACGTTTTGCCCCCGGCGAGACATTCGCTGGTTTCGGGGGCGACTTCAAGGCGGAAAATCCGGCTGTGCCGAGCTGGCACGAGATTTTTCCCTGTCGGCCCCCATGGCTCGGAGCTGATCCCAGCAGCGAGAAAAGCCTCCTTCTCCGGGGCTTTGCTAGGTCCCAGAAAAAGGGATCTCTGGGTCCTGGGACCAGCGCTCCAACTCGCATCACTGGGGGTTTTTCAGCGTATGGGTAAAAAGTGGGGCCCAAGGGGATCGACCCCCATTCTTGTCACACGCGATGGAGGGTCCTCCAAAACTGCAGGGTTTACCCGAGTGCTGAGTTCTTGGCCCGACCATAGGGTGGTTGTGGCTACCCTGCGGGTCCCCCTTCAAAAAATCCCCGTCCCCTCCAGTGGCCACCCTAAAATCTTTCACTTGGACAGACTAAGGAGGGGGAGTGGGCCCGTGGGTTCGCCACCAGTCTCTACCGATTCTCAAAACCAGCAACCTAGGGTCCCGTTTTTCTTCTGTGGGGTCCCCTTCAAACCTAACACTCGAACCTCAGATCCATTGGCGTATGCCCCCAAGGACAAGGCAGAATACCATCTCCCTGGAGACATTAGAGGCCACTGAAACGGTCCGCAAAGGCTCGGCTGAATGGGAATCAATCTTTCGTCTTCCCTGGTGCGTAGGGCTCGGACACTGCTAGAAGGGACAAGGAACAGTTTTTTTATCAGAATCTTCCCCGGGAGGTCAAGGCCATTTTTTTGGGAAATGCCTTCCCCCCGCCTACCCAAGCCCTGAGAAAACCCGAACCCAACCCTCCTCACAGATGACTGCAGTCCCCATCGCGGATGGCGGGTCACTCAGATCATGTTGGGGTTTTTGGAACGTTTGGCTAGTATTTTTTAACAGTTTACCAGGTGGATCCTCCCCAAAAGTTTTCTTTTGGGAAGCGATTCCCCCAGTGCCTGGGGGGGGGGGAAAAAAACCCCCCATCAGCGAGGAACCCCCTACCCTAAAAAGAGGTTGGCTGGCGATTTCCAAACTGAAAAGTGGGAAAAACTGCAGGCATAGTGATATCCCCCGCTGAACTGCCTAAAGGCTGGGGTTGAAACCCTTTGGGTCGGGCCTGCATACATCCTGACGCCATTTGGGATCTGGTACATTCCCCCTGACCTCTGAGGGGCGTTCATCCCTCTCTGGAAGGGAAAGGGATCGATGGGAAAAGTAGCAACTACCGTGGCATTACACTGCTCACTACCAGGGAAAGGGTTTTCGCTCCATTCTTCTGAAACGGATCCGCAACCACCTACTGGGCACCAAGACCGAGAAAATCTGGATTTTTTTCCTGGGGAAAATCCACAATAGACCGATACTAGCGCTTCGAGAATTGTGGAACGCGGTCCCCCGAGTTTTGGTCCCCTGGGTTTTTTGCACCCCATCGACCTCAGAAGGCGTTTACTCGGTGCATCGGGAATCGCTATGGGAGATCCCCGAGGCCCTCAGGGGAATTCCGACACAAAAAAATTGGCCTGGTAGCAACCTCTATACTGGTACTGAAAGTGCTTAAAGTGTAAAATGGGGTATGTCCCACTTCTTTCCCCCTTAATTCGGGGAGGCAAGGCTGTTCCTTGCCCCACTTTTTCAAAACTTTTTAGGACTGGATAATGGGCAGAGCTACTGCCAAATCCCCGTGGCGGAGCAACACTAGGCAATATTAAGGTCTCGGACCTTGACTTTGGCCGACGATGTTTTTCCATCCTATCTGAGTCCCCCTTGGGTCACTTGTGGCGGCTTATTGATGCATTTAGCAATGAGGCGAACCCCCCAGGGCCCAGAGGGCCCTGGACCAGACCAAGATTCAGGGCTTTGGGGCCTTTAGCCTGTCCGATCCCTGCTTTTTCGCGAGGACTTGAAGTCCCCAGAAAGTTTTTACATCCTTTTGGGACGTAGTCCTATCTCTGGGTTGTCAAACCAGGATCTAGAAGGATTGGTCTTGGGAACAGGGGCCATGAACTCGATCAACAAAGCGTTTGGAGATGTCCCCGTACCTATGCAGAAGGGCCAAGCTGGGTGTTTCAAGGCCTTGATACTTTTCCCTTCTGCTCTATGGGGGGGAAAACCCGGGGCCTATCCATGCCTTGGATCTCGCCCCTTGATGCCCCTTTTTTAACAAAATTTCCCCCTTTGCCGGGATCATGGGGTACAGTTTGGGCAGGACCACGTGTCCCCCCCCGGTTAACCGTTTAGGCGGCATGGGAAAACCCGTTTTTTCTTTTCATATCCGGGGCCCAACTCGGCTATAAATGGGCCACCTACTCGCCTCCCTAGGAAGACCCTGCCCCCAGGTTTTTTTCTCTCGCAGACAACCCTGGGGGGAGGGAAACCCGTGGACTCCTAGGAATCATGGCTTGGGCAGCTCGACGAAACCCCTGTCGTGAGGAACTAGAGATGGGCCGTTGGGCCCCCCTGGGCACCGCCCAGGATTCCTCCCTGGCTGTAAGCGAAGGGTGGGTGCGCCATACCCCCCCCTCCGTTAGCCCCTTTTGATGATGAAAGATAATAAAAAAAAAAGGTAAAAAAAAAAAAAATCCAAAAGTCGAAAAAGCTGCAAAAAAATTTTAGTAAAAAACGTATTAATTGAAAAAATGTATAAATAATGATTAGAAAAACTTATTATTGTTTATTATTATTGTTTTTTTACTATTATTATTGTAGTTTGTTTTTTAGTATAGATGTAAAATTATATTTATAACGCAATAATTGCAAAAATAAAAAATAATTGCAAAAAGACATAATAATTGCAATTTAAAGAGTAATGAAAGTGATAATGATGATAAGATATGATAACATAAAAATGAGATAATCATGATAAGATGATGATAAAACAGGGAATTGTGTCCCCTAAAATAAAAAAAAAAGGTAAAAAAAAAAAAATCCCAAAAGTCGAAAAAAGCGGCAAAATCTAGCGAAGTATGCTTTTGGAAAAGACTGCAAAAAGACGTTTTTTTTTTCCCTTCTTTTGATGATTCTGGCAAAATTTTTAGGGTAATAATGATAATAATTTTCCAGAATTCTATTAAACATGACAATAATGATGATAAAAATGAGAATAAAGAGAATTTGGGTAACATTTGTGATTTTTTAATATTATTACATTTTCATTACATTATTATTATTAAATTTTTATTATTATTTTTTATTATTATCTTATTATTATTTTTTATTATTACTTTAATTATATATTATTGCCAAAAAAAAATTTTTATAACTGTAATTATAACAAAATAATAAAAAAATAAGTATAATTATAATAATCTAATTGTTTAAAAAATTGTTATTAATATTATTATTGTTATTTTTTATCATTTTTTATTTTTTTTTAAAATGTATATAATTGTAAAATAATTTTTTATAATAGTAAAAATTACAGTAAAAACGATATTAAAAATTTAAATAATGAATAAATAATTTTTAAAAACGTTATTATTGTTATTTTATTGTTATTACTATATTATTGTAAACTTGTTTTTAGTAAAAGATGTAAAATTATTATTAAAACCAATAATTGAAAAAATGATGATAATAATTCAATTGATGAAAAATGAGAATATAATATGATAATAGAGATAAAGATAATTGATGATAATCCTGAATAAGAGATAATAAAAGGAAAAATTTTGTCCATATATAATAAAAAAAAAGGTAAAGAAAAAAAAACCCAAAATAAAAAAAGGGGGGCAAATCTAGCGAAATATACCTTTTGAGATTAACTCCAAAAAAGAAAAGTTTTTTTTTTCCCTTCTTTGTGATTTTCCCCGGGAATTTTAGGGGAATAAAATAAAAAATTACCAAAAATTCTATTAAAAACATGCAATAATGGATAAAAAAGAAATGAAGAGAATTTGGATAAAAATTTTTTTATGATTTGTTTAATATTTTATATTATCTTTTATTATCATTTTACCTTATTATTATTATTATTATTATTATTATTAATAATATTATTATTATTAGTAGTAGTAGTATTCTTGAAATATTAGCATTTTTTGCCAAAAAATATATTATAACTGTAATAAAAACAATAATGATAATAATAAGTATAATTTTTAATAATACAATTGTTTATAATATTGTTTTTAAATATTATTATTGTTATTATTATCTTTATTTTTAAATTTTTTACTGGTATAATAATTGTAAAAATAATTATTTATAACAGAAAATAATTACAGAAATAGCGATATTAATTGAAATAATGATATAAATAATGATTATAAAAGAGTTTTTTATTGTTATTATTATTGTTATTACTATTTTTAAATTGTAGTTTTTATTAGTATAGATGTAAAATTATATATTATAACTGCAAAAATTTTGCAATAATAATGATAATAATTGCAATATGAATGATAATAATTGCAATAATGATGATAATGATGATAATGAGGGATAATGATGATGATAACGATAATAATGATGATAAATCATGAAAATTTAATGATGATAATAACAGGAATTGTGCCCCATATATAATAAAAAAAATGTAAAAGAAAAAAAATCCCAAAAGCCCGAAAAAGCGAAAAAATCTAGCGAAATATACCCCTTTTGAAGTAGACTCAAAAATTTTTTATTTTTTTTTCCATTTTTATTTTGAATGATTCTGGCAAATTATTAGGTAATAATGAATAAAATACCCAGAATTCTATTAAAAATAAATAATGATGATAAAAAGTGAATAAAGAGAATTTGGATACTTTTGATATTATTAATTTTATTACTATTATCATTATTATTATTTAATTATTATTATTAATTATTATTATTATTATTATTAATTAAATTTTTATTATTATTATTATTATTATTAATATAATTATTACTTTAAATTTTTAGTATTAATTGCAAAAAATATATTATAACTGTATAATAACAAATTTAAAAATAATATAAGTAAATTATAATAATACTAATTTTTATATAATTGTTTTTTAAAAATTAATTATTGTTATTATTATCATTTTATTATTTTTACTGGTTTGTGAAATTGTAAAAAGAAATTTTTAATAACAGTAATAATTTACAGTAATAACGATATTAAATTGAAATAATGAAAAAAATAATGATTATAAAAATTTATTATTGTTATTTATTTATTTTTTATTACTATTTTTATTGTAATTGTTTTATTAGTATAATGTAAAAATATATATTAATAACTGCAATAATTGCAATAATATGAATAATAATTTGAAAAATGAGATAACATTGCAATAATGATGATAATGATGAAAAATTAATGATGATAATAGAAATTAAATTAACGATAATAATGATGAAAAACAATGAAATAATGATTATAAATAAAAAGGAATTGTTGTCCATTTTATATAAAAAAAAGTAAAAAAAAAAAAAATCCAAAAATCTAAAAGCGGCAAAATCTAGCGAAATATACCATTTGAGAAATAGACTCCAAAGACGTTTTTTCCATTCTTTGATGATTCTGCAATTATTAGGTAATAAAAGATAAATTAACCAGAATTCTAATTAATCATTACAAAATGAATGATAAAATGAAAAATAAAGAGAATTAGGATAAAATTTGATGATTATTAATATTATTACTATTATCATTAAATTTTATCATTATTAAACATTATTATATTTTATATTTTTATTTTATTAAATTTATTATTTATTATTATTAAATTTTATTATATTATTGAAAATTTTATTAAATTTTTATTATTATTATTCTTTATTATTAGTAAAATTTTTGCCAAAAATATATTTATAACTGTAATAATAAATAATATATAATAAAAAGTAAATTATAATAATACTAATTGTTATAATTTTTAATAATAATAATAAGTTAATTTAAAATCTAATTGTTATAATATTGTTATTAATATTATTATTGTTATTATTACATTATTATTTTTTTACTGGTAGTATAAAAATTTTAAAAAAAATTATTTAACGTAAAATTACTTAAAAATGGAATAATTGAAAAAATGTATAAAAAATGATTTTTAAAAACGTTTTTTATTGTTATTATTATTGTTTTTACTATTATTTTTGTAGTTTTTATTGTAGAGATGTAAAATTTATATTATAACTGCAATAATGCAATAATTAAAGATAAAATTGCAAAAATGATGATAATAATTGCAATAATGATGATAATGATGAGGGATAATAAATGATAATGATGAATAATTTTGATGATAACGTTAAAAATGATGATAATCATGATAATAATGATGATAAAAAACAGAAATTGTGTCCATATATAATAAAAAAAAAAAAAAAGGTATTAGAAAAAAAAAACCCAAAAGTGGCGAAAAAGCGGAAAAATCAAGCGAAATATAGCCTTTTTGAAATAGACCCCAAAAAATAAACTTTTTTCCATTCATTTGATGATTCTGGCAATTTTTAGTGGGAATAATGATAAAAATTACCCGAAAATTCTAAATTTAAACATGACAATAATGATGATAAAAGTGAAATAAAGAAAAATTTCGATAACATTTTGATATTTTTAAAATTATTTGGGGTTTTCATTGTCCCTTCTCATTATTATCATTATTATTATTATTAAATTATTTATTATTTTAAATTATTATTTTTTATTATTTTTATTAAATTATTAAATTTTTATTTTTTTAATTTTTTAGTATTTTTGCCAAAAAAAAATATTAAAAATTTAATAAAAAAGAAAAAAAAAAATAAAAATAAGTATAAAATTATAAAAAAACTAATTTTTTTTAAAAGTGTTTTTTAATTTTTTTTTGTTTTATTTTTTCATTATTATTATTTTTTTTCTGTAGTATAATTGTAAAAATAATTATTATAAGAGTAAAAAATTTCAGTAAACATTTTTAATTGAAATAATGTATAAATAATGATTATAAAAACGTTTTATTGTTTTTTTTAAATTTTTTTTATTAATATTATTATTATTTGTTATTAGTATAGATGTAAAATTATTATTAAAACTGCAATAATTGCATAATAAAGAATAATTTTTAATATGATGAAAATAAATTTCAATAATGATGATAATGATGATGATAATGATGTAATAAAAGATAATGATGGATAACGGTAAAAATGATGATAATCATGATAATAAAGATGAAATAACAGGAATTTGGCCTAATAATAAAAAAATTAAAGAAAAAAAATCCCCAAAAACGAAAAAACGAAAAATCTAGCGAATAAGCCTTTTGGAGTAAACTCCAAAAAGACCCTTTTTTCCATTCATTTGATATTCGGCAATATTAGGTAATAAAGATAAAAATTACCAAATTCTATTAATCATTAAATAAATGAAAAAAAAGTGAAAAAAAAAGAAATTTGGATAACTTTATGATTTATTAATATTTTATTTTTAAACATTATTATTATCATATTATTTTATTATTTTTTTATTATTTTATTATTATTAAATTTTATTATTATTATTATTATTAATTATTATTATTAAATTTTTTTTATTAGTATTATTGCCAAAAATATTTTATAACTGTAAAATAACAAAAAAATAATAATAAGTATAATTTTTTAATTAAAACTATTTTTTATATATTGTTTTTTAATATATTATTGTTTTTTTATTATCCCCTTTTTATTTTTTTTTTACTGGGAGTATAATTTTTTAAAAAATTTAATTATTAAACGTAAATAATTACAGAATAACGAAATTTTTTAAATTTTAAATAATTTTATATAAAATAATGATTTATAAAAAATTTTTTTTTTTATTATTATTTTTTTTATGTTTTTTATTTTGTTTTTTTTTATTATAAATTTTTAAATTATATATTATAAAATCAATAATTTAATAAAATATAAAATTGCAATAATTATGATATAATATGAAAAAATGAATAATGATGATATAAACGAAATTTAAAGAAAGATAACTAAAAATAATGATGATAAAAACGGAATTTGTCCAAAATAATAAAAAAAAAGGTAAAAGAAAAAAAATCCCCCAAAATCAAAAAACGGCAAAAAACTACGAAAATGCCTTTTTTTGGGGTAGACTCCAAAAAAGCGTTTTTTTTTTCCCTTCATTTGATAATTTTTGGCAATTATTAAGGAATAATGAAAAATTTTTACCAAAATTTCTATTAATCATGACATAATATAAATAAAATGAGAATAAAGAGAATTTTGTATAACATTGATGATTTTTTTTTTAACAATTAGTATTATTATAATTATACTTAGTTTTATTATTTTTGGGCTTTTATTACATTTAAATAATATTTTTTTTGGAAATAATAAAATAATTAAAGTAAAAAAATAATAATAATAATAATAAAAATAAATAAAAAATAATAAAAATAATAATAAATAATAAAAATAATAATAATAATAAAAATATAATAATAATGAAAAATAGAAAAATAATTTTAAAATAATCATAAAATGTTTGAAAATTTTCTCTTTATTCTCATTTTATCATCATTATTGCCCATGTTTAAATAAAATTCTGGTAATTTTATCATTATTCCCAAATAATTGCCAGAATCAATCAATGAAGGGAAAAACATCATTTTTGGAGTCCTACTCTCAAAGGCTATATTTGCTAGATTTTACCGCTTTTTTTTTGACTTTTGGGTTTTTTTTTTTTTTCCTTTTTTTTTTATTAAAAAGGACACAATTCCCGTTATTATCATCATTAAATTTTCATGATTTTTCATCATTATTATCGTTATCAAACATCTTTTTTTAAACATTATCATCATCATTACCATCATTTTTTCAATTTTTTTATCATCATTATTGCAATTAAATTATCATTATTATTGCAATTTTTTGCAGTTTTTAAAAATATAATTTTTTCATCTATACTAAAACAACTCAATAATAATAGTAATAACAATAAAAAATAAAATAATAAATTTTTTTTTAAACTTATTTTTTTTTCATTATTTCAATTAATATCGTTATTACTGTAATTATTACTGTTATAATAAATTTTTTTTACAATTAACTACCAGTAAAAATAATAATAAAATTTAAAAATAACAATAATAATTTAATAACAATATTTATAAAAATTAGTATTATTATAAATTATACTTATTATTATTATTTTTGTTTTTTTATTACAGTTTTTTTTAATATATTTTTTTTTTTTCAATGATACTAATAATTAAAGTAAAATAATAATAATAAAAATAATAAAAATAAAAATAAAAATTTATAATAAAAATGATAAAAATAATAAAAATAAAATAATAATAATAAAAATAATTAATGTAATAGTAAAAATTTAAAAATTATAAATTTTAATTTCATTTTAAATTTATTTCAAATTCCTTTTTTTTTATTCTCAA
>NW_023664680.1:0-13587 GCF_015228065.2 Penaeus monodon
CAATAATATGATAACTTGCAATAATGATGATAATAATTGCAATATTATGATAATGATGATGATAGTGTGATAATGATGATAATGATGATGAAAAACGATAATAATGATGATAATCTTGATAATGATGATGAAATAACAGAAGTTGTGTCCATATTGATTATAAAAAAGGTAAAAGAACACATTTCCCAAAAGTCGAAAAAGCGGCAAAATCTCTAGCGACATATGGTCCTTTTGAAGTATACTCCAAAAATGACGTTTTTTTCCGATTTCTTTGGTGATTTCGGCAATTATTAGGGTAATAACTATATAATTACTAAGAATTGTATTAATCATAACAATAATGATGCTAAAAGTGGAAAAGAAATTTGTGATAACATTTGAATATTATTATTATTATTATTATTATTATTATATTATTTATTATTATTATTATTATATTATATTATTATTATTATTATCATTATTATTACTATTATCTTAATTATTAGTATTATTGCCAAAGTAATATATTATGACTGTAATAAGAACAATAATACTAATAAGTATAATAATACTACTAATAATGCTAGTGGTTATAATATTGTTATTAGTATTATTATTGTTATTATATCATTATTATTATTTGTACTGGTAGTTATATTGCAAAAATAATTATTATAACAGTACTAATACAGTAAACGATACTAATTAAGAATAATGATATAAATAATTATTATAAAATCGTTATTATTGTTATTATTATTGTATTACTATTATTATTGATGTTGTTTATTATATTTTTTGCAAAAATATATACTATAGACCCCCCCCCCCCTTTTTTCCATGATTGCAATAATAATGATAACAATTGCAATAATGTATGTATCATTAATTGCAATAATGATGAATAATGATTATGATAATGATATAATGATGATAATGAAGATGATAAACGATATAATGATGATATCTTGATAATGATGATGATAATAACAGGAATTGTGTCCATATACATATATTATAAAAAAGGTAAAAGAAAAACATTCCCAAAAGTCGAAAAAGCGGCAAAATCTAGCGAAATTAGCCTTTTGAGAGTATACTCAAAATGGTTTTTTTTCGGTTTTCTTTGGTGATTTCGTCAATTATTAGGGTAATAATGATAATAATTACTAGAATTGTATTAATCCATACAATAATGATGATAAAAAGTGAGAATAAGAGAATTTTGATAACATTTGCTATTATTCTTTTATTATTATTATTATTCATTATTATTATTATTATTATTGTTATTATTATTATTAATTATTATTATTATTTTATTATCATTATTATTACTATTATCTTATTATTAGTTTAGTGCCAAAAAATATATTATAACTGTAATAAATAACAATAATAATAATAGAGTATAATAATAATCTAATAATGTCTAGTGGTTAATGATATTGTTATTAGTATTATTATTAGTTATTATTATCATTATTATTATTTGTACTGGTAGTAATAATTGCAAAAATAATTATTATAACAGTAATAAATTACAGTATAACGATACTAAGTAGATAATGAATATAGAATAAGTTATTATAAAATCGTTATTATTGTTATTTATTTTGTTATTACTATTATTATTGATGTTGTTATTAGTATTATTTGCAAAAATCTATACTATAACTCCAAAGATTGCAATAATAATTATAACAATTGCAATGCATGATGATAATAATTGCAATAATTGATGGTAATGATGATGATAATGATGATAATGATATAATGATGATGATATCGATAAATAATGATGATAATCGTGATAATGATGATGGATAATGACAGTGAATTGTGTCCATATGTGTAATATAACAAATGGTAAAAGAAAACATTCCCAAAGTCGAAAAAGCGGCGGAAAATCTGCGAATATAGCCTTTTTGAGAGTATACTCAAAATGACGTTTTTTCAGATTTCTTTGTGATTCGTCAATTATTAGGGTAATATGGATAATAATTACTAGAATTGTATTAATCATAACCAATAATGCGATAAAAGTGAGAATAAAGAGAATTTTGAAGATGGCATTTGGAATATTTATATTATTATCATTATTTTATTATTATTATTATTGTTATTATTGTTATTATTATTATTATTATTATTATTCTTATTATTATCATTATTATTACTATTATAGTCTTAATTATTAATTATATTGCCAAAAAATATATTATAACTGTAATAATAACAGAACAATAATAATAATAAGTATAATAATAATATATCATGCTATGGTTATAACTATTGTTACTTAGTATTATTATTGTTATTATTATCTATATTATTACGTGGTACTGGTATATAATTGCAAAAATCATTATTATAACAGTTAATTACAGTACTAACGATACTAATTAAGATAATGAGATAGATATTATTATAAAATCGTTTATTATGTTTATTATTATTGTTATTACTATTATTATTGATGTTTTTTATTATTATTATTGCAAAAATATATACTATAACTCCAATGATTGCAATAATAATGATAACAATTGCAATATGATGAAATCATGCAATAATGATGATAATGATGATGATAATGATGATAATGATGATAATGATGATGATAAACGATAATAATGCATGATAATCTTGATAATGATGATTGATAATAACAGGAATTGTGTCATATATTAAGATAAAAAGGTAAAGAAAAACATTCCAAAAGTCGAAAAAGCTGGCAAAATCTAGCGAAATATAGCCTTTTGAGAGTATACTCCAAAATGACGTTTTTTCGATTTCTTTGGTTGATTTCGGCAATATTAGGTCATAATGATAATAATACTCGAATTGTATTAATCATAACAATAATGATGATAAAATTGAGATTGAGAATAAAGAGAATTTGATAACATTTTGAAAATTATTATTATTATTATTAGTATTATTATTATTATTAATTAATTATTATTATTTTATTATTATTATTACTATTATTATTATCCATCATTATACTATTATCTAATTATTAGTATATTGCCAAAAAATATATTATAACTGTAATAATAACAATAATAATAATAAGTATAATAATAATAATAATAATGCTAGTGGTTATAATATACTTAGTATTATTATTGTTATTATTATCATTATTATTATTTGTAATGGTAGTATAATTGCAAAAATACTATTATAACAGTAATAATTACAGTAAATAACGATACTAATTAAGATAATGATATAAATAATTATTATAAAATCGTTATTATTGTTATGCCACATTATGTTATTACTTATCATTATTGAGTGGTTATTAGTATTATTGCAAAAAATATCTACTTAACTCAATGATTGCAAATAATAATGATAACAATTGCAATAAGATGATAATAATTGCAATAATGATGATAATGATGATGATATGATAATGATGATAATGATGATGATAACGAAATAATGATGATAAGCTGATAATGATGCATGATAATAACAGGAATTGTGTCCATATATGAATATAAAAAGTAAAAGAAAAACATTCCCAAAAAGTCGAAAAAGCGGCAAAATCTAGCGAAATATAGCCTTTTGAGGTATAATCAAAATGACGTTTTTTTCGATTCTTTGGTGAATTTTCGGCAATTATTAGGGTAATAAATGATAATAAGTACCAGAATGGTATTAAATCATAACAACTAAGACCCGATGATAAAAGTGAGATGAGAATAAAGAAAATTTTGATAACATTTGAAGATTATTATTATTATTATTATTATTATTATAGTATTATTTTATTATTATTATTATTATGATTATTATTTATTATTATTATCATTATTATTACTATATCTTAATTATTAGTATTATTGCCAAAAAATCTATTATAACTGTAATAATAACAATACTAATAAAAGTTATAATAATAATAATAATAATGCTAGTGTGATAATATTGTTATTAGTTATTATTATTGTTATTATTATCATTATTATTATTTGTACGGGTAGTATAATTGCAAAAATAATTATTTATAACAGTAATATTACATAATAAAACGATACTAAGTAAGATAATGATATAAATAAATTTATTAGAAATCGTTATTATTGTTATTTATTTATTGGTTATTCCTATTATTATTGATTTGGTTATAGTATTATTGCAAAAAATAGATACTATAACTCCAAATGATTGCAATATAATGATAACAATGCAATAATGATGATAAATAATTGCAATAATGATGATAATGATGATGATAATTGATGATAAATGAAGATAATGATGATGATACGATAATAATGATGATTAAATCTTGATAAATGATGATGATAATAAAAGGATTGTGTACATATATAATATAAAAAGGTAAAGAAAAACATTCCCCAAAAGTCGAAAAAGCGGCCAAAATCTAGCGAAATATAGCCTTTTGAGAGTATACTCCAACAATGACGCTTTTTTCGATTTCTTTGGTGATTTCGGCAATTATTAGGGTTAATAATGATATACATTACTAGAATTGATTTAATCATAACAATAATGATGATAAAAGTGAGAATAAAGGAAATTTTTGATAAAATTGAATATTATTAATTATTAGAGTATTAGTTTATTATTATGTATTATTATTATAGTTATTATTATTATTATTCTTATTATCAATTATTATTACTATATCTTAATATTAGTATTATGCCAAAAAATATATGATAACTGTAATAATAACAATATAATAATAAGTATGTAATAATAATTAATAATGCTAGTGGTTATATATTGTTATTGTATTATTTGTAGTATTATCATTATTATTATTTGTACTGGTAGTATAATGCAAAAATAATATTATAAACAGTAATAATTACAGAATAACGATACTAATTAAGAAATGATTATAAATAATTATTATAAAACTCGTTATTATGTTATTATTATTGTTATTACTATATTATTGACTGTGGTTATTTAGTATTATTGCAAAAATATAATACTATGTATAACTCCAATGATGCAATAATAATGATAAACACTGCAATAATGATGAATAATAATTGCAATAATGATGATAATGATGATGAAATGAGAAAATGATGATTAATGATGATGATAAACGGGGACTAATAATGATGTAATCTTGATAATGTCGTATGATAATAACAGGAATTGTGTCCATATTATAATATAAAAAAAGTTAAAGAAAAACATTCCCCCCAAAGTCGAAAAAAAGCGAAAATCTAGCGGAAATATAGCCTTTTGAGAGTATACTCCAAAATGACGTTTTTTTTCGATTTCCTTTGGTGATTCGGCATATTAGGGTAATAATGATAATAATACCAGGAATTGTATTAATAAAAACAAATAATGATGATAAAGTGAGACATAAAGAGAATTTATAACATTTGAATATTAGTATTATTATTATTATCATTATGATTATGTATTAGTATATATTATTATTATATTATTATATATTATTATCATTATTATTCCTATTATCTTAATTATTAGTATTATGCCAAAAAAATATATTGTAACTGTAATAAATAACAATTATAATAATAAGTATAATAATATAATAATAATGCTAGTGGTTATAATATTTGTTATTAGTATTATTATTGTTCTAATGATTTGTACTGTAGTATAATTCACAAAAAATATTATTATAACCAGTAATAAATTACAGTAAACGATATAATTAAGATAATGATATAAATAATTATTATTAAATCGTATTAATTGTTATTATTATTGTTATTACTATGATTATGATTGGTTATAGTATATTGCAAAATATATACTATAACTCAATGATTGCAATAATAATGAAACAATGGCAATAATGATGATAATAAGCAATAATGATGAATAAGATGATGATAATAATGATAATGATGTAATGATGATGATAACGATAATAATGATGATAATCTTGATAAAGATGAGATAATAACAGGAATTGTGTCATATAGAATATAAAAAAAGGTAAAGAAAAAAATTCTTTTGTGTTCAAAAAGTCGCACCACGCCCCCCGGCCAAAAATCTAGCGAAATATAGCCTTTTGAGAGTATACTCCAAATGACGTTTTTCGATTTCTGGTTGATTTCGGCAATTATTAGGGTAATAATGATAATAATTACTAGAATTGTATTAATCATAACAATAATGATGATAAAAGTGAGAATAAAGAGATATTGTGATAACCATTTGAATAATTATTATGTATTATTATTATTATTATTATTATTATTATTATATTATTATTATTATTATTATATACTTATATATTAATTTATTATCATTATTATTACTATATCTTAATTATAGTTTATCCCAAAAATATATTATTAACTGTAATTAATAACAATAATAAGAAATAAGTATAATAATAATAATCATAATGCTAGTGAATGGTTATATATGTTAGTAGTATTATTATTGTTATTATTATCATTATTATTATTTGTACTGGTAGTTATAATTGCAAAAATAATTATTATAACAGTAATAATTACAGTAATACGTACTAAGTAAGATAAATGATTATAAATAATATTATAAATCGTTATTATTGTTATATTATTGTTATTTACTATTATTGTGATAGTGGTTTTAGTATGATGCAAAAATATATACTATAACTCCAATGATTAGCAAATAATAATGATAACAAGTGCAATAATGATGATAATAATTGCAATAATAATGATGATAATGATGATGATAATGATGATAATGATGATAATGATGATGATAACCGATAAAATGATGATAATCTTGATAATGATGATGATAAATAACAAGGGAATTGTGCCATATATAATATAAAAAAGGTAAAGAAAAAACATTCCCAAAAGTCGAAAAAGCGCAAATCTAGGCGAAATATAGCCTTTGAGAGATACTCCAAAATGACGTTTTTTCGATTTCTTTGGGGATTTCGGCAATTATTAGGGTAATAATGATAATAATTACCAGAATTGTATTAATCATACCAATAATGATGATAAAAAGTGAGAATAAAGAGAATTTTGATAACATTTGATTATTATATTATATTATTTATTATCATTATTAGTATTATTATATTATTATTATTATTATTTATATGATTATTATATTATTATCCATTCTTATTACTATTATCTTAAATTATAGTATATTGCCAAAAAATATATTTAGAACTATAATAATAACAATAATATTAATAAGATAATAATAATAATAATAATGCTAGTGGTTATAATTATTTGTTATTAGTATATTATTGTTATTATTATCATTAATTATTAGTTTACTGGTAGTATAATGGCAAAAAATACTTATTATAACAGTAAATAATTACAGTAATAACGATACTAATTAAGAGAAAATGATATAAATAATATTATAAAATCGTTATTAATTGTTATTGTTATTGTTATTACTATTATATTGATGTGGTTATTAGTATTATTGCAAAAATATATACTATAAACTCCAATGATTGCAATAATAATGTAACAATTGCAATACTGATGATAATAATGCATAATGATGATAATGATGATGATAATGATGATAATGATGTGATAACGATCAATATGATGTAATCTTGAAATGATGATGATAATAACAGGAATTGTGTCCATATATCATATAAAAAAAGGTAAAAGAAAAAACATTCCCAAAAGTCGAAAAGCGGCCAAAATCTAGCGAAATATAGCCTTTGAGAGTATACTCCCAAAATGACGTTTTTTTTCGATTTCTTTGGTGATTCGGCAATTATTAGGGTAATAATGATAATAATTACTAGATGTATAATCAAAACAAAAATGATGATTAAAGTGAGAATAAGAGAATTTTGATAACATTTGAATATTATTATGATTATTTAGGATTATTAGTATTATTTATTATTATTATTATTTTATTATTATTATTATATCATTATTATTACTATTTCTTAATTATTAGTATTATTGCCAAAAAAAGATATTATAACTGTTAATAATAACCAATACTAATAATAAGTATAATAATAAATAATAATAATGCTAGTGGTTATAATATTGTTATAGTATTATTTATTGTTATTCTTCTCATTATTATTATTTGTACTGGTAGTATATTGCAAAAATAATTATTATAACAGTAATAATTACAGTATAACGATACTATTAAGATAATGATATAAATATATTATTAAAATCGTTATTATGTTATTATTATTGTTTACATTATTATGATGTGGTTATTAGTATTATTGCAAAAGTATATACTATACTCCAATGATTGCAAGAATAATGTAACAATTGCAATAAATGATTGATAATATTGCAAATAATGATGATAATGATGATGATAATATGATAATGATGATAATGATGATTGATAACGATAATAATGATGATAATCTTGATAATGATGATGATAATAACAGGAATTGTGTCCATATATAATATAAAAAAAGGTAAAGAAAAACATCCAAAGTCGAAAGCGGCAAATCTAGCGAAATATAGCATTTTGAGAATACTCCAAAAGACGTTTTTGGTTTCTTTGGGATTTCGGCAATTTAGGGTAATAATGATAATAATACCAGAATTGTATTAATCTAACAATAATGGATGATAAAGTGAGAATAAAGAGAATTTTGATAACCATTTGAAATTATTATTATTATTATTATTATTATTAGTTTAATTACTATTATTATTATTATTATTTATTATTATTATTACTATTATATTATCATTATTAGTACTATTATCTAATTTAGTAATGCCAAAAAATATATTATAACCTGTAAAATAACAATTAATAATAATAAGATAATAATAATAATAATAATGATAGTGGTTATAAATGTTATAGTCATATTATTGTTATCTATTATCCATTAGTATATTGTAATGTAGTATAATTGCAAAATAATTATTATAACAGTAATAATTACAGTAATAACATACTATTAGATAATGATATAACTAATATTATAAAATCGTTATTATTGTTATTATTATTGTTATTACTAGTATTATGATGTGGTTATTGTAGTATTGCAAAAAATATACTATAACTCCAATGATTGCAATAATAATGATAACAATGCAATAATGATGATAATAATTGCACTATGAGATAATGATGTGATAATGATGATATGATGATAATGGTGATGATAACGATAAAATGATGATAATCTTGATAATGATGATGATAATAACAGGAATTGTGTCCATACTATTAATATAAAAAAGGTAAAAGGAAAAACTTCCAAAAGCGAAAAAGCGCAAATCTAGCGAAATATAGCCTTTTGCGAGTATACTCCAAAATGACGTTTTTTCGATTTCTTTGGTGATTCGGCAATATTAGGGTAATAATGTAATAATACTGAATTGTATAATCATAACATAATGATGATAAAAGTGAGAATAAAGGAGAATTTTGATAACATGTGAATATATGATTATTTATTATTATTTATTAATATTATTATTATTATTAGTTATTCTTGTTATCGTTATCATTATTATTATTATTATTCTTTATTATCATTATTATACTTTTAATCTTAAGTATTAGTATTATTGCCAAAAAATATATTAAACTGTAACAATAACACGAATAATAATAATGTATAATAATAATAATAATAATGCTAGTGGTTAAATATTGTTATTAGTATTATTATTCTTATTATTATCATTAGTATGATGTACTGGTAGTATAATGCAAAAATAATTATTATAACAGTAATAATACAGTAATAAACGATCCTAATTAAGATAATGATATAAATAATTATGTAAAAAAATAGGTATTATTGTTTATTATTAGTGTTTATACTATTATTATGATGTGTTATTAGGATGATTGCAAAAACTATATACTATAACTCCAATGAGTGCAATAATAATGATAACAATTGCAATCATGATGATAATAATTGCAATAAATGATGATAATGATGATGATAATGATGATAATGATGATGATAACGATAATAATGTGATAATCTTGATAATGATGATGATAAGAACAGAAAGAATTGTGTCCAACTATCAATAAAAAAAGGTACAAAGAAAACATCCCAAAAGTCGAAAAAGCGGCAAAATCTCGCAATATAGCCTTTTGAGAGTATACGCCAAATGGACGTTTTTCGTTCTTGGTGATTTCGGCAATTATTAGGGTAATAAGATAATAATTACTAGAATTTTATTAATCATAACAATAATTATGATAAAAGTGAGAATAAGAGAATTTGACAACATTGAATATTATTCTATTAGTATCATTATTGTATATTATATTTATTTTATTTATATTATTATTATTATTATTTATATTAGTATTATTATCAGTATTAGTACTATTATTCTTTAATTATTAGTAGTAATTCAAAAAATATGTTTATAACTGTAATAATAACAATAATAATAATAAGTATAATAATATATAATAATAATGCTAGTGGTTAATAAATTGTTATTCGTATATATTATTATTATTATCATTATTATTATTGGTATGGTAGTATAATTGCAAAAAATACTTTATTATAAAGTAATAATACAGTATAACGATACTATTAAGATAATGATATAAATAATTATTATAAATTCTTATTATTGTTATTATTATTGTTATTACTCTATTATTGAGGTGGTTATTATATTATTGCAAAACTATATACTATACTCCAATGATTGCAAAATAATGATAACCATTGCCAATAATGATGATAATAATTCAATAATGATGATAAGTGATGATGATAATGATGATAATGAGATAATGATGATTAATGATGATGATAACGATAATAATGATGATACCTCTTGATAATGATGATCATAAGAACAGGAATTGTGTCCATATATAATATTAAAAAAAGGTAAAGAAAAAACATTCACAAAAGTCGAAAAAGCGGCAAAATCTAGCGAAATATAGCCTTTGAGAGTATACTCCAACATGACGTTTTTCGATTTCTTTGGTGATTTTCGGCCAAGATTAGGGTAATAATGATAATAATTACTAGAATTGTATTAATCTAACAATAATGATGATAAAAGTAGAATAAAGGAATTTTGATAACATTGAAATTACTATTTATATATTATTATTATTATTATTATTATTATTATTATTATATATTATTATATTATTATATCATTAGTGTTATTATCATTTATCATTACTTATTATCGTAATTATTAGATTATTGCCAAAAATATATATAATAACGGAATAATAACAATATAATAATAAGTATAATAATAATAATAATAATGCTAGTGGTTATATATTTTATTAGTATTATTATGTGTTATTATTATCATTATTATTATTGTACTGGTAGTATAATTGCAAAAATAATTATTATAACAGTAATAATTACAGGTAATAAAACGATACTAAGTAAGATAATGAATAAATAATATTATAAAATCGTTATATTGCTTAGTATATTGTTATTACTATTATATTGATGTGGTTATAGTATTATTAGCAAAAATATATACTATAACATCAATGATTGCAATAATAATGATAACAATTGCAATAATGATGATAATAATTGCAATAATGATGATAATGATGATGATAATTGATGATAATGATGATAATGATGAGGATAACGATAATAATGATGATAATCTTGATATGATGATGATAATAACAGGAATTGTGTCCATATACAATATAAAAAAGTAAACGAAAAAACATTCCAAAAATGCCCCCTAAAAAGCGGCAAAATCTAGCGAAATAGAGGCCTTTTGAGAGTAACCTCCAAAAATGACAGTCTTTCGATTTCTTGGGTGATTTCGGCAATTATTAGGGTAATAATGATAATAATTAATTAGAATGTAGTAATCATATACAATAATGATGATAAAAGTGAGAATAAAAGAATTTTGATAAACATTTTGAATATTAGTATTATTAGTATTATTATTATTATTATTTATTATTATATTATTATTATCATTATTATTACTATATCGTTAAGTATAGGATTATTGCCAAAAAATATATTATAACTGTAAAGAATAACAATAATAATAACAAGTATAATGATAATAATAATATTGCTAGTGGTCTATAATTTTATTAGTATTTATTATTGTTATTTATTATCATTTGATTATGTGTACTGGTAGATAATTACAACAAATAATTATTAAACAGTAATAATCTACAGTACTAACGAAGTACTAAGTAAGATAATGATATAAATAATTATTATACAAATCGTTATGTATTGTTATTATTACTGTATTACTATATTATTGATGTGGTTTAGTATTATTGCAAAAATATCTACTATAACTCCAATGATTGGCCAATAATAATGATAACAATTGCAATAATGATGATATAATGCAATAATATGATAATGAATGCTGATAAATGATGATAATGCTGATATAATGATGATAATGATGATGATAACGAAATAATGATGATAATCTTGATAATATGATGTAATAACAAGGAATGTGTCCATATATAATATAAAAAAGGTAAAAGAAAAAATTCCAAAAGTCGAAAAAAAGCGGCAAAATCTAGCGAAAGATAGCCTTTTGAGAGTATGACTCAAAATGACGTTTTTTTTTCGAGCTTTGGTGAATTCGGCAAATTAGGGTAATAATGATATAATTACTAGATTGTATTAATCATAAAACAAAATGATGATAAAAGTGAGAATAAAGAGAATTTTGATAATTTGAATTTATTATTATATTATTATGATTATTATATTATTATTTTATTATTATATTATTATTATTATTATTATTATATTTATCCTTTATTATTACTATTATCTTTAATATTAGTATGATGCAAAAAATAATTATAACGGTAATACTAACAATAATAAATAATAAGTATAATAATAAGAATAATCATGCTAGTGGTTATAATATTGTTAATTAATATTATTATTGTTATTATATCATTATCCATTATGTATGTAGTTAATTGCAAAAAATAATTATTATAACAGTACTAATTACAGTAATAACGATTACTAATAAGATAATGATAACAATAATTTTATAAAATCGTTAGTATTGGTATTATTAGTGTTATTTACTATTATTATGGATTGTGGTTATTAGTCTTATTGCAAAAATATATACTATAACTCCAATGATTCAATTAATAATGATAACAATTGCAATAATGATGATAATAATTGCAATAATGATGATAATGATGATGATAATGATGATAATGATGATAAGGTGATGATAAACGATAATAATGATGATAATCTTGATTAATGGATGATGATAATAACAGGGAATTGTGTCCATATAATAATATAAAAAAGGTAAAGAAAAACATTCGAAAAGTCGAAAGCGGCAAAAATCTGAGCGAAATATAGCTTTTGAGAGTATACTCCAACATGGACGTTTTTCGATTTCTTTGGTGATTTCGGCCAATTTATAGGTAATAATGATAATAATTACCAGAATTGTATTAATCATAACATAATGATGATAAAAGTGCAGATAAGAGAATTTTGATCACCATTTGAATATCTTATTATTAGTACCTACTATTATTATTATTATTATTATTATATTAGTATTATATTATCATTATCATTATATTACTATTTATCCT
>NW_023664681.1:2500-12500 GCF_015228065.2 Penaeus monodon
AAATGGGTAAAAAAATAAATAAAAAAATTTAAAAAAATAAATAATACAAAATATATATATATTAAATAATATATAATAAATATATATTTTAAAATAATTAAAATATATATATTATAAAGGGTAAAAATATATATACGTATATAAAAAATTTTTAAAACATATTATATTTTATAAAATTTATATATAATATATTATATATTTTATATATATATATATATAATAGATAGATAGATAGAAAAGATAGATAGATAGAATAACCACAGGGAATATATATGTATATGTATATTATATTTTATATATATATATTTTATTTTAAAATTATATATATAATATGTATTATGGGCATATCCCATATATATATATATATATAATATATATAAAATATATAAAAAATTTTATATATTTTAAAAATTTTATTTTATATATAATATATATCCCTACTAACTCCTGCCCCCTACCACCCGGGGAAAAGGGGGCGGTTTGGGGGGAGGGGGCCCTTTCCCATCCTCCCCCCCCCCAGAATGACCCTCTGGCAACGAGCAAAGTAAAGGAAATACGGGGGGGAGGGGTGTTGTCCCCCCCACCCGAAATTTAAGGGGGGGTGTGGGTCCCGCGGGAAAGGGTAAATTTCTGGGGCAGGTTTGGGAATGATTTTTTAACTAATCCCCCCTGTGCCCCAGCAGGGGGCCAACCCCCCATGAAGCTTGGGGGGGGAAAGCCCTCGGGAACCCCACGGGTTGGATAGGGGGGTCCCAAAAGCCTGCCGACCCCCCAAGGTTAAATCTCAGGCGGGGTTTCCCCGGGTAGGCGCTTGGAAAAATTCCTTCCCCATGCGGCGGGATAAAGGGGTTTTACCTCTGCTATGGGGAAAATTTGAAGCAACTGGGGTTGGGGGGCCCTTGCCCTCTCAGGGTGAGAAGACCGGGTTTAGTGGCACGATCAGTGGGGGGGGGTTCCACCTATACGGGTTTTTGGGGCTGTACCCGATGGCCCACCCCCTCCAGGGTGTAGCCATGCCATCCCCAAAGTCGCCCTTCGGGCCCGAAAGTAGTGGGAGGTGACCCCGGGGTTGATGAGCGTACCCAGGGGCATTGAGACTGAAGCATTTTTTTGGCTTTTTGGGTCTCTTATTGCTGAATCGCCCCCTCCCGGGATGTATTTTAAAACCCGATGTAAAGGGGGCGTTCTCCCAAACTCGCATCTGGGGGCAAACGTTTTGCCCCCGGCGAGACATTCCCCTTTTTTCTGGGCGACTTAAAAGCGGTTCCGGCTGGGGACCGAGCGGGCTACGAGATGTTTTCCCGGCCCCCCCAGGCTCGGGAGCTGATAAACCCAGCGAAAATTACCCTCCTTTCTTTTGGGGACTTTGCCGGGTCCCAGAAAATGGGGAAATCTCGGCTCCTGGTACCAGCGCTCCAACCCGCTTTGGGCGGGACTTGGTACAGCGATACGGGTTTGTGGCCAAGGAGTTTGGGACCACATTTTTGGGTTAGCACGCGATGGAGGATCCCCCAGAACTGAAAATTTTCCCGGAGTCCCCAATTTCTGGGGCCCCCAAACCCATGGGCCCGCCTACCTAAAAGAAACCTACCCAAAAACCAAAACCAAACCTAAACCTAACCAAACCCAATCTAAGGGGGCCTAACCAAACCCAAAAACCCCCCCAAAAAAACCCCTAACTAAGCTAACCAAAAAATAACAATATATATATATATATTATATATATAAATAAAATATATAAATATAAAAATAATATATTTAATATATATATTATATATTATATAATATATATATGTTATTTTATATATAAAACATATAAAATATATATATATAATTATATATATATAAAATATATATATTTTAATTTAAAATATATATATATTTAATATATTTTTAAAATATATATTTTATAGTTATTTTTTGGTTACTTATTTAAAATTCGGGTTAGGTTGGGTTTGGGCCTACATTGTTTTGGTTGGGTTGGTTTAGGTTTAGGTTTGGGTTTTTTGGATGGGTTTCTTTTAGGTAGGCAGCCTAGGGTTTGGGTGCCACAAACTTGGCACCCCCGGGTTTAAACCTTCATTTCCCGGGAGGACCCCTCCATCGGTGCTAACAAAAATGTGGTCAATCCCCTTTGGGCCCACAGTCCCCGGACCCCTGTCCCAAATTCCAGCAAGGGCGGGTTTGGACGCTGGTACCAGGAGCCAGAAAATCCTCATTTTCTGGGACCTGCAAAGTCCAAGAGAGGGGGCCCTATTCTCGCTGCGGGGATCAGTTCCCGAGCCAGGGGGGGCCAAACAGACATTCGTAGCCAGCTGGGTTCCACACCGGATCCGCTTAAAGTCGCCCAACAATGCGAATGTCTCCCCCGGGGGGGCCAATCGTTTGCCACAGAGCGATTTGGCGTAGAACGCCTCTTTCACACCCGGTTTTATATACATGGTAGGAGCGTTTTTCAGAAATAAGGCCCAAGAAGCCAAAAGCATGTTCAGTCTCAATCCCATGATAGGGGCTAAAAAAAACCGGTGCACCTGGACTACTGCGGGCTAAAAAGTCGGGGAGATGGCTAGGGCCCAAACCCTGGAGGTGGTGACCTCGCTACACCCCAACCAGTAGTAGGTGTAACCCCCCCACACTGATCGGGGGGGGGCCACTACCGGGGTTTTCCCAAACCTCGGGAAGGGGGAAAGCCCCCCTCAACTCCCAGTTGCTTCAATTCTCCCGATAGCAGAGGTAACCCCCTCATCCTGCCCATGGGAACGGATGTTCCAAACGCCTACCCGGAAAACACGCCTGAGATTAAGCCTCGGGTGGTCGGGAGGCGTGGGACCGCCTATCCCTTGGGGTTTTCCCCCGGGGTTTTCCCCCCAAAGCTTTTATGGTGGGTTGGGCCTGCTGGGGGACCGGCGGGGGGAAAACTTATTCCAATCCTGCACCCAAAAAAATTTAAACCCCCCCAGCCCCGGGAAACCCAACCCGCCCGCCTTTACCCTTTCTGGGTGGGGGGGACAAAAAACCCCTCCCCCCCGTTTTTCCATTTTTCCTTTGCCGTTGCCAGAGGGTCCCTTTTTGGGGGGAGGAGGGCTGGAAGGCCCCCCTCCCCCAAACCCCCCCATTAAACCCCGGGTGGCTAGGGGGAAAGGGGGTTAGTATGTAATAATTTTAATATATATAAATATAATATTATATATATTGTATATATATATATTTTTAAATATAATATTTTAAAATTTTGTAAAAAGGGCTAAAATATACAAAAATATATATAAAATTTTTAAAATATATATATATATTTTATATATATATTTACCCTTTTACATATATATTTTATGTGTGTAATCTTTTCTATCTATCTATTATCTATTTTATATATTTTATATATATATATATATATATATTAAAAGTATATTTATATATATATTTATAAAAATATATATATATGTATAAATGTATATATAACGTTATATATGTACATTTATATATATATATTTTATATATTATAATATATATATAATATATATAAAATAATATATATATATATTTATGTATTATTTTTTTTTATTTATTTATTTTTTTTATTTTTCCCATTTTTTTAATTTTACATATGATATATATGTATATGGGATAATAAATTTTATATATTATAAAATTTTTATATATATATAAATATATATAATATATTAAATTGGGGTTGTGTGTGGTGGTGTGTGTGTGTGTGGGGTTTTGTGTGTATGTTTTATAATTTTATATATGTACACCCCACACACAAAACACACCACACGCCCCCACCCAAAAACACACACACAAAGCCCCACACACACAGGGCACACACAGACACACACACACACACACACAAACACACCCCACACACACACACACACACACACACACACACCACCACAAAACCACACACACATATTTTATATATATTAATATATATATATTTATATTTTATTTTATATATATATAGATTATATATAGATATATTATATATATAATATTTATATTAAAAATATAATATATATAATATATTAAATATATAAAATATATATATATAAATAATTATAAAAGAGTGTTTTGTGTGTATGTGTATTTTATTTTCCCCATTTATATATATATATATTTTATATATATATAATATTATTATTTATATTAATATATATTTTTAATATATATAATATAATTATCTATATATATATTAAAATTTTATATATAATAATTATATATATATTTTAAAATATATATATATATATCTATATATATTTATTATAATTTTTTAAAATATTTTTATATATATTAAATTTTGTATATATATATATATATTTATATATATGTGTGTGTGTGGGGGTGTGTGTGTGTGGTGTGTGTGGGGGTTGGGGTGTGTGTTGTGTTTTGCCACTGGGGGGGAAAGCCAGCCCCAAATCAGTGCTGGTTTTTTCCCCAAAACCCCGGGTATATAGAAAGAATGATTTCTTAAAAATTAAAAGCCGGCACTCTCCGTGGAAAGGGGGAAAATGGTGAAACCCCACAACGTAAAAAACTTTCCCTGATCATCACCAATATGAAAAAATACATTATCTCCTGGACCGCGGGGGCTCCCAAAATTTTAACTTTTGGGGAAAAAAAAAAAAAAAAAAACAGAACCCCCACACACAGACACCCCCACACAAAAACACAACACCAAAACAAAACACCCAACCCCAAAACCACACAACCCCATATTTTTAAAATATATATATATTATATATAAAATATATATAATTATATATATATATATATAAATATATATTTTGTTTTATATTTTATAAATAATATAGGGTAAAATAAGATTTAGATTTTTATTAAAATAATTAAAAAAAATATATATTTTATATATTATTTTTGTAATGTACAAAAGATATAGGTAGATATAACTTAAAATTTTTTTTACACAAAACCCCAAAATATATATATATATATATATATATATATATATATATATATATATATTTTATTTAAAACTATTATAATATATATATATATATGTATATATATACCTATATATAATTTTATTTTTATATTTATATATAGATAAAACACACACTACACACACACACACACACAACGAAAACAACCACACACCAAAAACACACACCACACCACAAAACACACCCCACAAAAAACACATATATATATATATATTTTAATATATTCTTTTATATAATTTTTATATAAAAATAAAATATATATATATCTTTTTTTTTTTTTTTTTTTTTTTTTTTTTTTTTCTTCTTTTTTCCCTTTTTTCTTCTTTTTTATAAAATATATATTGTATATATATATTTTATATATAATATATTATTTTAAAATATTTTTATATATTTATATCTATATATATACATACCTTTTATATATATATATATATATATATATATATATTTTATATATATCATATAATATATATATATATATATTTTAAATTTTATAAAATAAATTTTATATATATAATATACATATATAATTTATATTTTAAAATATATAATATTATTATATATATATAATATATATATATAAATTTGGGGGTTTGTGTAAAAAAAATCAAGTCTATATCTACCCATATATTTGTACAATACATAAATAACTATATATAACATATATATATTATATATATATATATTATATAATATATTAAAATATATATATTTACTCTCTCTCTCTCTCTCTCCCCTCTCTTCCTCTCTCTCCTCTCTGTCTCTCTCTTTTCTCCTTCTCTCTCCCCTCTCTCTCTCCCCCTCTTTATATTTTAATAAAATATTTTTAATTTTATATATATACTATATATATTTTATATATAATATAATATATAATATAATGTATTAATATATATATATTTATATATAAATTTTATATTATATATTAAAAATATGCCTTTTATATTTATATATATATATATATATATATATATATATATATATATATATATATAATATATATATTATATGTCCTATACAGGGGGACCTAACCCTGACGAGAAAAGGGGAAGTTCCTGTAAACCCCCACTTGCCCTATTCATATACGTCCCAAAATAAAAAAAAAAAACTAAATAAACAAGCTATATTTATAAAATCCTTTTAAAATTGGGGTCCAAAAACCCCCCTAAAAAGGGAAATTCCAAAGGGTTTTTCTCCCTTAAAAAGACAAGAACTCCCATACATAAAAAATATATATTATATATATATTAATTTTATAAATATATATTATAATAATATATTATATAGATATAAATAAAATATAAAATATATATATATATTATATATAATATATAATTAAATAGGTAAATATATATATATTACATATTAAATGGCGTGTGTGTGTGTGTGGGTGTGTGTGTGTGTGTGTGGGGTGTGGTGTGGGTGTGTGTGTGTGTATTGGGGGTATGTTTAAAGTAAATATATTTTTTTTTTTCTTTCTTTCTTTTTTTTAATTTTTTTTTTCCCCTTTTTTTTTTTTCCTTCTCCTTTTCCCTTTTTTTCTCTTTTCTTTCCCTCTTTCTTTTTTTTTTAAACGCTTTTCATTCCATTGCCGGGCATAGGCCTCTGGTTAAAATATTTAGAGGTTTTAATTTGTAGTGTCAATTTTCCTTTAAAGGGTGGCATTCCTTTCCCCCAAAACCCCGATTCGGGGTTAACACTTTTTTTATATATATATTATAAAATATTTTTATATATATATAATATTATTATATATTATAAAATATTATATGCATAAATATATATATATAAAATATATTATTATATTATATATATATATATATAAAAAATGTATATATGTAATATATATTTATAATATATTTACGTATAATGTATATTATAAAATATATATATTAATTATATAAAATATATATATATATATAATATATATGGGCCCATTTTAAAATACCTATATATCTTATATTTTATGATCTCTCTCTCTTCCCCTCTCTCTCTCCTCTCTCTCCCTCTTTTCTCCTCTTTTCTCTATAAAAATATATTAAAATATTTTAATATATATATATAAATTTTATATTAATATATATATTTTAATATATACATAAAGGTGTGGGGTGTGTGTGTGTGTGTTTTGTATATATATATAAAATATTTTATTATTATATATATATATATATATTTAAAGATATAGTAAAAATTTAAACATATATAATTTCATAATATATTTTAAATTTTAAAATATAAAACTTATATATATATAAAATATATTATATATATTATATATATAAAAATATGGGGTGTGTGTGTGTGGTGTTTTTAGGGTTTTTGTGTGTGTGTGTGGGACGCACAGACACAGACATACAAACAAACACACACACACACAAAACACACACACATACACACACCCCACACACACAACCCACACACACACACACACCCCCACACACATATATATATAATATAATATTATATATATATATATAACTATATATATACATATATATTTTATATATATATATATATATATATTATATATATATATATTTTTTTATTTATTTGTTTTGTAAGCCAAAATAAAAAAAAAAAAAAAACAATAAAAAAAAATTTTGTATATATTATATATATATATATATATATATATATATATAATTATATATATAATATAATTATCTTGTTGTTTATTTATTGGTTTTTTTTTTTTTTTTGGTTTATTTTTTTTTTTTTTTTTTTGTGTGTGTTGGTTATTTGTTGTTTTTTCTCTCTTTTTTTTTATTTTCTTTTTTTGTTTTTTTTTCGTATGTATGTTGTGGGGTGTGTGTGTTGTGTTGTGTGGGGTGTGTGTGTGTGGTGTTGTTTTTGTTTTTATTCTTTAAATAATTTTTAAAAAAACAACCAACCCAAAAAAAATAAAAAAAAAAATCCAAAAAAAAAAAAAAAAAATAAAATTTTTTTGGTGTGTTTTTTTTTATTATATATTTTAAATATTATATAATATTAATATAATAACACAAAAAAACAACACACACACAAACAAAAACACACACACACACACATCACCCCACAAAACACACACCACACCACAACACATCCCAAAACACAAAAATTATAATATATATATATATATATATATATATATATATATATATAGTTATTATAAAATATACAAACACCCAACAGCCACCACAAAAAACAACACACACACGACACATATATATATAATATATATATATATATATATATATTTTATATATATATATATATATTTATTTTTTTTTTTACATATATATACATTATATTCCCATATATTTTTTATATACTATATATATATATAATATATACACACAACACACACATATTATTATATATATATATAATATATTATATAATATATATAGATATTTATATATATTATAATATATGTGTGGTGTTGTGGTGTGTGTGGTGTGTGTGTTGTGGTGTGGTGTTGACTAACTATATATTTTCTATAAATATAATTATATCTATAATAATTATTATAATATTGATAATTATATATATATATATATAATATCTCATCATCATCATCATCAAGGCTAAGCCGACGGGGGCGCATGGCCGCATCCACCCTTCGCTTCCAGCCACGAGGATCCTCGAGCGAGTCTCCAGGCAGGCACACGGCCCATTCTAGTTCCTCACGACAGGTCTCGTCGAGCTGCCCAAGCCATGATCTCCTAGGACGTCCACAGGTCCTCCTCCCCCCGGGGTTGTCTCGCAGAGAGACAACCTGATGGGCAGGGTCGTCATAGGAAGGCGACTGGGTGGCCATAGGCCTGAGTTGGCGATCCCGTTTTATGCAAGTAACAGGTCCCATGCCAGTCTCATGGTGCAACCGCCGGTTGGACACGTGGTCCTGCCAACTGTACCCATATCCGGGCAAAGGGACTTGTTACTAAAGGCATCAAGGCGAGACACCAAGGCACTGGATAGCGTCCAGGTTTCGCTCCATAGAGAAAAACTGGAGTATCAAGGCCTTGAAGACACGCAGTTTGGGTCCTCTGCATAGGGACCGACATCTCCAACGCTCTTGTTGATCGAGTTCATGGCTCCTGTTGCCAACCAATCCGCAAATGACTTCCTGGTCTGACAACCCAGAGATAGGGACTACCTACCAAGGTATGTAAACTTTCTGTGACTCAACGTCCTCGCCGCAGCTGGTCGACTGAAGGGGTTCCCCAACGGCCCCAAAGTCCTGAATCTTGGTCTTGGTCCAGGAGACCTCTAGCCTAGGGGCTTCGCTCATTGTAATGCATAAAGAGCCACCAAAGTGACCCCAAAGGGACTCAGATGGAGGGCAACATCGTGGGCAAAGTCAAGGTCCGAGACCCTTAATATTGCCTAGGGGTTGCTCCGCACTGACTTTGGTTTAATAGCTTGCCATTATCCTCCATACAATGTTAAAGTGTGGGTAAAGGCACAGCCTTGCCTCACCCTGATTAACAGGGAAGAAGTCGACATACCCCCCACCTTTACAGCAGTTTCGGGTCCCAGTATAGGGCTTGCTACAGGCCAAAATCTGTTTTGGGAAATCCCCTGACCTCAGGATCTCCCAAAACGTTCCCGATCCGAGTCAAACCCTTCTTGAGGTCGATGTGGCTGCAAGCAACCACGACCGAATGAGGACGGCGTTCCACATTCTCGAAGCGCTAGTATACGGTCTATTGTGGACTTGCGGGAGTAATCCAGACTGCTCCGTCTCGGTGCCTCAGTGGTGGTTGGTCCGTTTCAGGAAGATGGGGGCGAGAACCTTGCCTGGTATGTTTGAGCATGTAATGCCACGGTAGTTGTACAGTCCCCATGATCCCCTTTCCTTCCAGAGAGGATGACCACGCCCCTCAGCAGGTCGGGAATGGACCAACTGCCAAATGGCAGTCGGGAGAAATCAGGCCCAACCATAGGTTCAATCCAGTCTTTAGCAGTTCGCAGGATATCACATATGCTGCAGTTTTCCCCACTTTTCAGCTTGGAATCGCCAGCCTAACCTCTTTTGGGGTAGG
>NW_023664681.1:40000-48149 GCF_015228065.2 Penaeus monodon
TTTTTGTTGATATTATTATAGTTGCAAATTTATATATTACAACTGCAATAATTGCGATAATAATGATAATAATTGCAATAATGATGATAATAATTGCAATAATGAAGATAATGATGATGATAATGATGATAATGATGATAATAATGATGATAATGATAATATTGATGATAATCATGATAATAATGATGATAATAACAGGAATTGTCTCAATTTATAATAAAAAAAGGTAAAAGAAAATAATTCCCAAAGGTCGAAAAAGCGGCAAAATCTAGCAAAATATAGCCTTTTGAGAGTATTCTCCAAAATGACGTTTTTTCGATTTCTCTGATGATTTTGGCAATTATTAGGGTAATAATGATAATAATTACCAAAATCGTATTAATCATGACAATAATGAGGATAAAAGTGAGAATAAAGAGAATTTTGATAACATTTGATGATTATTAATATTATCAATATTATCATTATTATTATTATTATTATTATTATTATTATTATTATTATTATTATTATTATTATTATTATTATTACTAGTAGTATAATTGCAAAAATAATTATTATAACAGTAATAATAACTGTAATTACGATACTAATTAAAATAATATATAAATAATTATTATAATATCCTTATTATTGTTATTATTATTGTTATTTCTATTATTATTGTGTTGTTATTTGTATAGTTGCAAAATTATATATTATAACTGCAATAATTGCAATAATAATGATAATAATTGCAATAATGATGATAATAATTGCAATAATGATGATAATGATGATGATAATGATGATAATGATGATAATGATGATGATAATGATAATATTGATGATAATCATGATAATAATGATGATAATAACAGGAATTGTCTCCATTTATAATAAAAAAGGTAAAAGAAAATAATTCCCAAAAGTCGAAAAAACGGCAAAATCTAGCGAAATATAGCCTTTTGAGAGTAGACTCCAAAATGACGTTTTTTCGATTTCTCTGATGATTTTGGCAATTATTAGGGTAATATTGATAATAATTACCAAAATCGTATTAATCATGACAATAATGAGGATAAAAGTGAGAATAAAGAGAATTTTGATAACATTTGATGATTATTAATATTATCAATATTATCATTATTATTATTATTATTATTATTATTATTATTATTATTATTATTATTATTATTATTATTATTATTTTTATTATCATTATTGTTATTATTATTATTACTTTTTTTATTATCATTGTAGTTATTAGTATAGATGTAAAATTATATATTAAAACTGCAATAATTGCAATAATAATGATAATAATTGCAATAATGATGATAATAATTGAAATGATGATAATGATGATGATAATGATGATAATGATGATAATAACGATAATAATGACGATAATCATGATAATAATGATGATAATAACAGGAATTGTGTCCATATATAATAAAAAAGGTAAAAGAAAAAAAATCCCAAAAGTCGAAAAAGCAGCAAAATCTAGCGAAATATAGCCTTTTGAGAGTAGACTCCAAAATGACGTTTTTTTCAATCATTTGATGATTCTGGCAATTATTAGGGTAAAAATGATAATAATTACCAGAATTCTATTAATCATGACAATAATGATGATAAAAGTGAGAATAAAGAGAATTTGGATAACATTGATGATATTAATATTATTACATTATCATTTATTATCATCATATTATCATTATTATTATTATATTATTATATTTATTATTATTATTATTATTATTATTATTATTATCATAATTATTATTACTTTAATTATTAGTATTATTGCCAAAAAATATATTATAACTGTAATAATAACAATAATAATAATAATAAGTATAATTATAATAATACTAATTGTTATAATATTGTTATTAATATTATTATTGTTATTATTATCATTATTATTATTTTTACTGGTAGTATAATTGTAAAAATAATTATTATAACAATAATAATTACAGTAATAACGATATTAATTGAAATAATGATATAAATAATGATTATAGAACGTATTATTGTTATTATTGTTATTATTATTGTATTACTATTATTATTGTAGTTGTTATTAGTATAGATGTAAAATTATATATTATAACTGCAATAATTGCAATAATAATGATAATAATTGCAATAATGATGATGATGATAATGATGATAATGATGATGATAACGATAATAATGATGATAATCATGATAATAATGATGATAATGACAGGAATTGTGTCCATATATAATAAAAAAAGGTAAAACAAAAAAAAATCCCAAAAGTCGAAAAAGCGGCAAAATCTAGCGAAATATAGCCTTTTGACAGTAAACTCCAAAATGACGTTTTTTCCATTCATTTGATGATTCTGGCAATTATTAGGTAATAATGATAATAATTACCAGAATTATATTAATCATGAAAATAATGATGATAAAAGTGAGAATAAAGAGAATTTGGATAACATTTGATGATTATTGATATTATTACTATTATCATTATTATATTCATTATTATTATTATTATTATTATTATTATTATTATTATTATTATTATTATTATTATTATTATTATTATCATTATTATTATTACTTTAATTATTAGTATTATTGCCAAAAAATATATCATAACTGTAATAATAACAATAATAATAATAATAAGTATAATTATGATAATACTAATTGTTATAATATTGTTATTAATATTATTATGTTATTATTATCATTATTATTATTTGTACTGGTAGTATAATTGTAAAAATAATTATTTAAACAGTAATAATTACAGTAATAACGATATAATTGAAATAATGATATAAATAATGATTATAGAAACGTTATTATGTTATTATTATGTATACTATTATTATTGTAGTTATTATTAGTATAGATGTAAAATTATATATTATAACTGCAATAATTGCAATAATAATAATAATAATTGCAATAATGATGATAATAATTGCAATAATGATGATAATGAGGATGATAATGATGATAATGATGATAATGATGATGATAACGATAATATTGATGATAATCATGATAATAATGATGATAATAACAGGAATTGTGTCCATATATAATAAAAAAAAAGGTAAAAGAAAAAAAATCCTAAAAGTCGAAAAAACGTCAAAATCTAGCGAAATATAGCCTTTTGAGAGCAGACTCCAAAATGACGTTTTTTCCATTCATTTGATGATTCTGGCAATTATTAGGGTAATAATGATAATAATTACCAGAATTCTATTAATCATGACAATAAGGATGATAAAAGTGAGAATAAAGAGAATTTGGATAACATTTGATGATTATTAATATTATTACTATTATCATTATCATCATCATTATCATTATTAATATTATTATTATTATTTCTATTATTTTTATTATTATTATTATTATTATTATTATTATTATTATATTATTATTATTATTATTATTATTATTATTATTATTATCATTATTATTATTACTTTAATTATTAGCATTATTACCAAAAAATATATTATAACTGTAATAATAACAATAATGATAATAATAAGTATAATTATAATAATACTAATTGTTATAATATTGTTATTAATATTATTATTGTTATTATTATTATTATTGTAGTTTTTATTAGTATAGATGTAAAATTATATATTATAACTGCAATAATTGTAATAATAATGATAATAATTGCAATAATGATGATAATAATTGCAATAATGATGATAATGATGATGATAATGATGATAATGATGATGATAACGATAATAATGATGATAATCATGATAATAATGATGATAATAAGAGGAATTGTGTCCATTATAAATAAAAAAAGGTAAAAGAAAAAAAATTCCCAAAAGCGACAAAAAAGCGGCAAAATCTAGCGAAATATAGCTTGTGAGAGTAGACTCCAAAATGGAAGTTTTTCATTCATTTGATGGGATATGTAATTATTAGGGTATAATGATAACAATTACCAGAAATTCTATTAATCATGACAATAATGATGAAAAGTGAGAATAAAGAGAATTGGATAACATTGATGATTATTAATATCATTACTATTATTCAGTATTATCATTATGAGTATTACTAATTAATTATTATTATTATTATTATTATTATTATTATTATTATTATTATTATTATTATTTATTATTATCATTATATAGTATTGTTATTATTATAATTAGTATATTATTAGTCTTGATTATATTATATCATTATTATTATTCCTTTAATATTGATTTTGTCAAAAAAATATTATAACTTAATAATAACAATAATCTAGAGACGTATAATTATAATAATAATAATTGTTATAATATTGTTATACTATTATTATGGTATTTATTATCATTATTATTATTTTTACTTGTAGGATAATTGTAAAATAAATTATAACAGTAATAATTACAGTAAAAACGATATTAATGAAATAAGATATAAATAATGATTATAGAAAACGTTCTTATTGTGTATTATTATTGTTATTACTATTATTATTGTAGTTGTTATTAGTATAGATGTAAAATTATATATTATTTACGCAATAAAAAAAAAAAACTGCAATAATAATGATAATACTTGCAATTAATGATGATAAATAATTGCAATAATGATGATAATGATGATGATAATGATGATAAATTATGATGATACTTTTGATAATAATGATGATAATCATGATTAATAAATGATGATAATAAAAGGAATGTGTCCAAGATATAAAAAAAGGTAAAGAAAAAAAAATCCCAAAAGTCGAAAAAGCGGCAAATCTAGCGAAATATAGCCTTTGAGAGTAGACTCCAAAAAATGACGTATTTTCCATTCATTTGTGATTCTGTCAATTATTATGGTAATAATGATAATTACCAGAATTATAGTAATCATGACAAAATGATGATAAAGTGAGAATAAAGCAAATTTGTGATAACATTGATGAATATTATATTATTAATATATCAGTACTCAGAAAGGGGAAGCGTGTTCAAGTGCTAAGAAACGCCAATGTCCAGTGTTTCAGTAGTCAGAAAGCGGAATGTCAGTGTTTCCAGTACTCAGAAAGGGGAATGTCAGGTTTCCAGTACTCAGAAGCGGAATGTCAGTGTTTCAGTACTCAAAAAGCGAAATATCAGTGTGTCCAGTAATCAGAAAGCGGAATGTCAGTGGTTTCCAGTTGTTCAGAAGCGGAATGTCAGTCGTTTCCAGTATCAGAAAGCGGAATGTCAGTGTTCCAGTACTGAGAAAGCTGAATGTGGGTTTCAGTAATCAGAAAGGGGAATGTCAGTGTTTCAGTGCTAAGAAAGCGCAATGTGAGTGTTTCCATTACTAGAAAGCGAATGTAGTGTTCCGTAACTAGAAAGCGGAATGTCGTGTTTCCCGTATAAGAAAGCGAATGTCAGTGTTCCAGAAACTCAGAGCGGATGTAGGTTTACCCCTCTCTCAACAAACAAACCAAAACCTACCAAGAAGGCGGAATTGTCAGTGTTTCCATTACTCAGAAGGAATATTCAGTGTTTCCAGTATTAAGACAAAGCGGGAATGTCAGTGTACATATATATATATATATATACAATATTATATTATATAAGATACATATATGATAATATATATAGAATATATATATATATATAGATACTATATAGTTATAATTCATATATAGTATATTATTATATTCATAATGAATACATATGTATATATAGATACATAAGGATATTATATATATAATATATATATTATATATATATAGGAGAGAGATAGATAGATAGTGAGATATATATAATATATATATATCCATATACGTATATATATCCATATAATAAGCGATTAATAATATATACTATATATATATATATATAATTATCCATATATATAAATAGAAAACATAGATATATATGTGTGTGTGTGTGTGTGGGTGTGCTGTGTGTGGGTGAGTATATGTGTGTTTGTGTGTGTGTGTCGTGGTATGTTTGTTTAAATTATAATATAATATATAAATATATATATATATATTAATATATTATATTATATATATAGATATTAATATATATATGATATAGATATATAGATATATTTAGTTATATATATACAAACACACATACACCATTACACACACACAAATATATATACACACACACAACACACACACACACACACACACATAATATATATGTGTACATATCTTTAGACGATATATAGATACGAGATATTATATGAGAGATCATAGTATATAGATACGAGATATAACATAGAGGGATATTAGTGATGGAGATATTAGGGGACATAGTATTAGATATGATGAGAGATATATATATATATGTAGATATATCAAGAGAGATATGATATTCTACAGAATACATGACAGAGATAGATATAATAGAAAGAGATATATAGAGAGAGATATATAGTATATATAAGATCTATATAGATATATATATATATATATATTTAGACATACTATACATACATAGATATAGATAGATAATTATATATAATATTATATATATCTAATATATATATATCTATGTAGAATATATTATAGATATGAGGACATGTATGTATGTATACGATATATTATATATAGAATATATATAGATTATATATAGTAGATATATATATAATATAGATATCTATATATAATAGTGATGATATAGAATACATATATATATATATAAATATAGTATATATAATATATATATAGATATATATAATATATTAAATTTATTATATATATATATATATATATATTATATTAAAAAAATTTATAAAATATATTTTTTATTTTAAATTTTTTTTAAAAACTTTAAAAATTTTTTATAATATATATATATATAATATTATTATAATTTTTATTTATATATATTATATTATCATATTTATATTAATTTTTTAATAAAATAATATATATAAAAATTTATATATATTTTAATATTTTTATATGATGTATAATATATTATATATTTTTTTTCTATTCCCTTTTTAAAATTAAAATTTTTTTTTAGAAAATAAATAATGTATTATTTTATATATTTTATATTTTATTTTTCTTATTTTTTATTTATATTTGTTTATTTTTTAATTTTTTTTTTTTTGTTGTTTTATAAATTTTTTTTTATTTTTTTTTATTTTTATTATTTTTTTTTTTTTAATTTTTTCCTTTTTCTTTTTTTTTTATTTTATTTTTTATTTTTTTTTTTTTTTTTTATGTACCATTAAATTTTTGTGTGTTTTGTGTGTGTGTGTGGGTGTTTGTGTGTGTTGTGTTTTGGTGTTTTTTTAAAAATTTTATTTTTTTAATTATTATTTTTTATTTTTTTTTTTTAATATTTTTTTTAATTATTTTCAAACCCCCCCACCCACCCACCCCCACACACATTCTCACACCACCCCGCCCCCCAAAACCCCCCCCCTTTCTTTGTTTCTTTATATTTTTTATTTTTTTTTTTTATTTTTTTAAATTTTTATTTATTTTTTTTTTTTCTTTTTTTTTTTTTATTTTTTTTTTTTTATTATTCTTTTTTTATTCATTGTTATCATAGAAATTATTTTAATTTTAAAATTTTTATATTATTTTTTTATTTATTATTATATTGTTATTTTTTTTATAATTTTTTTTTTTTTTTTTGTATTTATTATATTTTTTATTTTATTTTTTATTATAAAATACTATTATTATTAATATATTTAAAATTTTATATATAATTTTCCCCTGACATTCCGCTTTCTTGTACTGGAAAACACTGAATTCCCCTTTTGAGTATGGAAACCGACATTTCCGCTTCTGATCTGTAAACCCTAACATTCCGTTTCGGTTTGGAAACACTGACTTTCGTTTTTTAGACGGAAAAACCCGACATTCCGCTTTCTATACTGGAACAGGGGAATTCCGCTTTCTGAGTACTGGAAAAACTGACATTACGCTTTTTTTTTTAGCCTGGAAACACTGACATTCCCCCTTTTTGATTATGGGAAAACTGACATTCCGCTTTCTAGTCGGGCCCCCTACATTTCCCCCTTTTGAGTAGGAAAAACTACATTGCGCTTTTTAGCAGGAAACCTGATTCCCCTTTTTTGATTTCTGGAAAAAAACGGGCTTCGCTTTTTGAGTATGGAAACACTGACATTCCCCTTTCCCGATACTGGAAAAGACACCGAAATTCCG
>NW_023664682.1:0-13587 GCF_015228065.2 Penaeus monodon
TAAAAAATAATTTTATTTTATATATATATATATAATATATATATATATTTAAATTTTTTAAAATATATATATTTTATATACATATATTAATATATATATATATATTATATATATATATATATATATATATATTATATATATAAATAATATTATTTTTTATAAAATATATGTAAAGTGTATTGTTTATATATAAAATATATAAAATTATATATATATATAAATATATAAAATATATATATATATATAATATATAATATTATAATATATATATATATGGGTTTTATATTATTATAAAATATTATATATATATATATATATATATAGATATAGATAATTATATATATATATTTATAATTATATTATCTAAAATATCTAATATATTATATATAATATATATATATATATATATATATTATATAAAAATGTTTACCTATATATATTATATATATATATATAATATTATATATATATCTGAATTAAAAAAAATTTAATTTTAAAATATTTTTTTAAAATACCTTAAAAAATTAAAAAGGGAAATTAATAAATTCCTTAATTTAAAAAAATTTTTTATATATAAAAAAGGTCTTAAAAAAAAAAACCCCCAAAGGGTTAGTTAAATAAGTATTTTTAAATCCCCGGGGTTTTGTTAAAATTGTAAAAAAATCTTTTTTTTAAATTTAAATTCCAAATATAAGGGTTTTTTAATTTTACCTTTTATTATAAAATTTTTAATGATTTTTATTAAATTAAAATCCCCCAAAACCCTTTTTTTCCCCCCTTTATTTTAGCCCCCCCCCCCCCTTTTTTAAAAATTTACCTTAAAAAAAATTTTAAAAAAATTTTAAAATTTTTAAACCTTTAACATAAATTTTAAAATTTTTTTCCCCCCCCCAAAAAACGTTTCCCCTTTATAAAAAAAATTAAAATTCCCCTCCCCATTAAATTTATTTTACTTTAGTTGGGATATGGGGGGGAGGCTCCCGGGCCTTTCCCCCCGGAACCCATCCCCCCCCCGGCCAACCCCCCCATCCTTGGGTTTGGGGAAACGGGGTTTCCCCCTCCTTAAGGTCAACAAAAAAATCAGGGCCCGGGCCAGCTTCCTTCCCACCGGGGGAGTCCTTACCCACCCCTCCACCCCTGCCCCGGGCAGGGTTTCCCGCTGAGCCGTTTTTGGGGGCCCAAACCCTCGGCCGGTAGTGGTCCCAAACGGCTTTTAAAAGCCCGCCAGGGGGTTTGAGGTGGGGCCCCCGCAAGAACCCTTTAGCCCCCCTTTAAAATTTTGTCCCCTACCTTTCTTTTTTTCCCCCCCGGGGGTCCTTTCGGGGGGTTATCCCTCCCCCCCTTCCCTCTTTTTATTAATTCCCTTTCAAAAATTCTAATTTAAACCTTTTAAAAAAAAAAAACCCCCCAAAAAATTTTTTAAAGGGGGGGTTTTTTTTTTTTTATATTAAATTTTCCATTCCCCCCTTTTTGGGAATGGTAAAAAAAATTTACCCGGGGTTTTTTTAAAACCCCCCAAAAAAATAAAACCTTTTTTTTTTTAAAATTTTTTTTTAATTTTTATAAAAATTTCCCGTTATTCCTTCGGGTCCTAACCCGCCCTTCAGGCCACCCCCCATCAGTTTTTTTTTTTTGGGGGCCTTGTGGGTTAAAGCTGATTTTCCCTCTTCAAAAAAATTTTTTCCCTCAAAAGCGGGATTTCCATTCCCCCCTTCCCTTTTCCACAATGCCCTCTGTGTGTTGTCCTGTCTCTCCCTTTTTGCCCCCTTCTAAACCCCAGGATGCAGGATCGGTTTTTTTTTCCCCACTCCCCTTGTCTAGTTTTCCCCCCGGGGGGCCCCCCCATCTTTGGCAATGAAAATCGGGGAAACCCTTCAAAACCACCCTCCCCAATTTTTTACGGACCGCCCCCCGAAACCCCAAAAGGCCCCTGGGAGGCGTTTTTTTAAGGGGAAACCCTAAAGCCCAAGACCCCCGAAAAAAGGTAGAAACCAGGAGAAAAAAGTGGAGGAGGGAAAGTAAAAAAATAAAGTTTTTTTTTTATTTAAAATTTATTTTTTTTTTTTTTATAGAATAAAAAAATAAAAAAAAAAATTATAAAAAAATTTATCTATAAAAACAATCTTAAAAAAAGGTTTTTTTTGTTTTTTCCCCCTTCACACCATTTTTTTTTTTTAATTTTTCATTAAATTTTTGTAAAAAAAATTTTTTTTTATTATTTTTTTTTATTATTTTATTATTATTTTTTTATTTATTTTTTTATTTTTTATTATTTTTTATTATTATTATTGTTATTATTATTTTTTTTTTGTTTGTTGTTATTGTTGTTGTTTTTTTTTCATTTTTTTTTATTATTATTTTTTTATTATTTTTTTTTATTTTTTTTTAATTAAATTTATTATTATTATTATTATTTTATTTATATTATTTATTTTTTTATTATTTTATTATTTTATTATTATTTTAAATTTTTTATCATTATATATTATTTTTAAATTATTATATTATTTTATTTATTTTTTATTACATATTATTTTTAATTATTTAAAATTTATTTTTTTATTTTATTATTTTTAAATTTTTTTTTTTTTTTATTTTTTATTATTTTTTTATTTTTTGTTATTTAAAATTTTTATTAAATTTTTTATTATTTTTATTATATTATTATTTATATATTTCTTTATTTTATTTTTAAAATTATTATTTTTATTTTTTATTATTATAAAATAAAAATTTTTTATTTATTATTATTAAAATTTTATTATTTTATTATTTTTTATTTTTTTATTTTTTTATTTTTTTTTATTATTTTTAAATATTTTTTTATTTTTTTTTTTTTTTAATTATTATTTTATTATATTTTATTGATATATTTTTATTTTAAATTTATCATTATCATTTTTATTTCATTATTTTTGTTTTTATTTTATTATTATTATTTTTATTATTATTATTATTATTTTTATTATTATTATTATTAAATTTATTTTATTTTTTTTTTTTTATCATTTTTATCATCATATTTTTTTTATTATTTTTTAAATATAATTTTTTTTTTTTTTCAATTATTATTATTTTTATTATTTTTAAATTTTTTTTTAATTTTTATTTTATTTTTTAATAATTTTATTATATTTATTATTATTTTTTTTATTATTTTATGATTATTATTTTTATTTTTATTATTTTATTAATATTTTTTTATTATATTATTTTTTTTATCCTATTTTAAAATTTTTTTTTATCTAAATATATTTTATTATTTTATATTAAAATTATTTTTTAACTTTTATTTTTAAAAAAAATTATTTTATTATAAATATTTTTATAAAAATTTTGTTTTTTTTTTTTCTTATTTTCCCCCCCATCATCATCTTTTTTATTTTTTTTTACTTTTTTATTTTTAATTTTCTGAATAAAAAATTTTGAATAGCAAAATTAAAAAATTTTCTTATTTTTCTTTTTTTATTTTGACTTAAATTTTTTAAAATATTTTTTTTATTTTTATTTTTTTTTAAAATTTTTTTTATTTTCAAAAAAAATATTTTTCCCCTTTTATTTAAAATTTTTTACTTATTTTTTTTTTTTTTTTTTTTAAAATTTTTTTAATTTCCTTTTTTTCAAAAAAATTTTCCTAGTTGCCTTTTTATTCTTTTTTTTTTTTTTTTTTTTTTTTTTTTTTTTTTTTTTTTTTTTTTTTTTTTTTTTTACTTTTTCATGATATTTTTTCTTTATTTTTCTCTCTTTTACTTGATTTTTTTTTTCCCCCTTTTTTTTCCCCCTTCTTTTTCAATTCGTCTGCTTTTTTTTCCCTTTTTTTTTTTTCTTTTCTTCTATTCTTCAAATTATTTTTAAAATTCTTTCATTTTAAATTATATATATATAATATATAATAAAATTTTTTTTTTTTTTTTTTTTTTTGGGGGGTTTTGTGTGTGTGTGTGTGTGGGTTTTTTGGGGTGTTTTGTGTTTTGGGTTTTTTTTTTTCTTTCCTTTTTTTATTTTTTTTTAAATTTAATAAATTTTTTATCATTTATTTTTTTTTTTTTTTTTATATAAAAAATTGTTTATGGGTTTTAAAAAATTTTTTTTTGGGTTTGATGTTTTTTTTTTTAAATTTTTTTTTTTCACAAATTCTAAATCATTATTTTCCTTTTCAAAGGGTTAATTTCTATCATATTTTTATTAATTAGCGAGAGTCATGTTAATTGGTTTTTGGTCTGACTGGTAATTATCCTCAAAAAAATTTTCCTTAAACCCTTTTTTCATCATAAATTATTATTATCAATTATTTCGTTGTTTTTACACCCCATAATTATTATCTCATTTTTTGTTTTTTGTTTTTATTATCCGTTTTCTGTTTTTGTTTTTTTTTACTTTTTTCAGTTCCATGATACCATTTTATCTATTTATCTTTTATGTTCATTTTCAGCCTAGGTCCAGTTTAAAATTTATAATTTATTTTTGGTTCGGCATGATTTTTTTTTTTTTTTTTTTTTTTTTTTAAATACCCTCTTTATAAAATCATCTTGTAGTAATATGCATATTTTTTCATCATTAATTATTATGAATTTTTTAAACTCCATTAAAAAAAAAGAAAAAAAAAAAAACGTGTGTAATTCCTGTTTTATTCAAAGAGAAGAAGGGGGTTCTAAAATTTAATAAAAAAATAATTTCCCTTAAATTTTTGAACGATAAAAATGGGTATCATCGCCTGCGTTACAGTTCCGCAATTTTCATTTCTTTTCATTTTATTATCTCACTTCCCTCTTCCTCTTTTTTTTTACCACTTCCTTTCCCCTCTCTTTCACCATTCCCCTTTCTAAAAATTCCTTCTCCCTTCTCTCCTGTTTTGTTTTCCATTTTTTATTCCCCTACAGCCTTTCCCCCAAACCTTCCCCTTTCCCCCAGTTCTATCCTCATTACTCTGCCTCCCTTTTTCCCTCTCTTCCTCCCCCCTTTTCCCTTTTCTCAATCTTTTTTCCCTGCTTCTCCCTTAACCTCTTTACCCTTATCTCCTCTCCTCTTCCTTCCTCTTGTCTCCCTTTTTTACACCAACCCCCCCCCCCCCCGCAACCCCCAGCCACGTCCCCACCTCCGTGACCAAACCTCTTGCGGGGTCATGGTACATGCTCATGGGAGCTCTCGTCGCTCGAGTCTCAAAATCTCTCTCTCTCTCTTCTCCTCTCTCTCTCTCTCTCTTCTCTCTCTTCGTCTCTCTCTCCTTTTCTCTCCTCTCTCTCTCTCTTTTCTCTTCGTCTCCCCTCCCCTCTCTCTTTTTCCCCTTCCTCTTTTTTCTCTTCCTTTTTCCCCAAATTTTCCCTTTTCTCTTTCCCTTTCTTCTTCTCTTTTCTCCCGTTTCTTTCTTGCTTCTCTTTTTTTTTTCTTCTCCTTCTTTTTTCAATCCTTTTTAAATTTTCTCTTTTTTTATCTTTCTTTTCTCCCTTTTCCCTTCTTCTCTCTTTTTCCTTCTCCTTTTTTATGTATTTCGGTCACATCTTATTTGGCTGTACAAAAAATTCAATTTTATTGTAAAACTTTTTCCCCGTTTCAAATTTCATTTTGCTTGGGGATAAAAAGTACAAATTAAAAAAAAATTTCTTTTTATGATTAATATCTAAGCTTTTTTTTTTGGTCCCAGGAGGCCCCTTACTTTTTTTCCCCATCCTTGTTAAAATTTTTCTAAAATTGTTTTTATCTTTTACTTTTTCCTAAGCGCCTTGTGCAACGGGGTTCCAAAGTGTTCTGAAAACAATAAGTATTTTTTATCATTTCCTTTCATTTATCATTAAAACCTTGGTGCTTTGGGTTTTACTAAAAGATCAATTTTTTTTTTTTTTTAAAACTTTAGGGAAGGATTTAATTCCAAACTGTTCATCTGTTTTCTTTAAAAAAAATAGGTTCAAAAAAACTTTTCATTATGTTTAAAAATCTTTATGATTTTGCACTAATATATACATTCAAGGGGCAACCCGCGGGGCCATGGGCCTTTTACCTTTTTAGAGAGGGCCCCTCAGGCAGTCTAAAGGCAGGCCCTGGCCCCCTCAACTTTTGCACAGGTCTTTTAAAACCCTAAGCCTTTTTTCCTTAGGTGTTTCCCACGGGTCCTCCCCCCCAAAATTGTCTCCCAGAGAGACAAAAGGGAAATGCTTTTTTGGTATTCCCGGATTTGCAATACAGGTTCCATTCCGTCTGGTCATTGTGGTTGGCAATTCCAACTGTAAAACCCTTATAGTGGAGACTTTTTCAAATGTAACAAACCTTTTGTTTCCCCGAGCAAAACTGGGAGTATACGGCCCAACCTATTTCCTTCCGAAGTCCGCTCCAAATGCCGGTCCGGTTGGCTCATGCTGGACAATCCCAGCCTTTGCGCCAGAAATATACTATGCCCAAATTTTCCAAACTCTCGCTTAATTTCCCATCAACTAGTAAAAGGCCCCCGCCTAAATTGGTTTGGTCAGAGACCTCCCAAGGCCCCAAGGGTTTGGTCTTTCTAAAATGCTCAAAAACCCCAAACCCCGATTAACCCCTTACAGCACTTTGAGACCGGTAATGTAGGCTGCTAAAACCCAAATCTTTCAAGAATTCCCCTAAGTCCTGAATCTCCAAACATTCGATGCCCAAAACAACGCCTTTTTGTTCATTAGGGTGCCAGCAACTTACTTCAGCACCTTCCCCCAATTTTTTCCCAAATGAAAATAGGTCTATTTGGGCTTTTAGGAGTGAACCCAAACGCTATCTGGCCTTTTTAAGGGGGCCCAGATTTTTTCGGTGTGGGATCTTTTTCCCGAGCTGGGCGGAAAATTATGCCCCCTTCCCAAGATCCCTTTCTCCCCAAAATGCCCCAATCCCCCAAAAAGGGGGGGGACCCCAACTGGAAAGGGGAAAAAGTGATGGGAAAAACCCCATCCATAGGTTTAACCCCACCTTAGACCAAAGGGAAATCCTATTCCTGCCAGCTTTTCACTTTTCAAATTGAAATCCCCCCCTAATGTTGGGTATTCCTGGAGGGTGGCTGGGCGGTATTTATACCCGCATCAACTAACGTTAGAGCCCGGTAAAAAGGCTCAAAACCAGAAAAACCCCAACATGTCTGAGTTTGCCCTAGGGGTCCCCTCATTTTGGGGGGGGCGAGCCCTTTTCCACTGCTAGGCCAAAAAAAGGTTTTTAGAAAAGGCCTTCACCCCACAAGGCCAACTGTTTTTTCCCCTTGGGCCCCGCCCAAAAAAGCCCCTTTTTATACTGGGTTTTTGGGGCCGCCCTTTTTTCCAAGGGGGCCCCCCTTTGGGGGGAAACCGGAAAATAACTTCCTTCCCATTTCCCTAACCCACCCCAAATTTGCCCCACCAAAAAGGGAACCCCCCAAATCCCAAAAACCCCCTTTGCTGGGTTTTTGGAAAAAAAGGGGCAAAAAAACCCAAAAAAACCCCCAAACCAAACCATTCTTTTAAAGGCCCCCCCTTGGCCAGTTTATCTTTTGGGGGGGTAGGGAGGGGGCCCCCCCCGGCCCCAAAAGGCCACCCCCCCCCCAGCCCCCCGGGCCCCATTTTTAACCCAGGGGGGTGGGCCCCCCGAGGGGTTTAAAAAAAGCGGTACCCAAAACCCCCTTTGGGGTTTTGGTTTTTTCCCCCGCCCTTTGGGTGGGGGCCAAATTGGCCCCCTTTCCCCCCCAATAAAAAATTTTTTTGGGGGGGCCTTTTTTTGCCTTTCCTTCGGGAGATCCCCCTCCCCCCCCCCAACCCCTTTAGGGGCCGCCGGGAAACCGGGGGAAAGGGGTTTCCCAGTTTTTTCCCCAATGGGTGACCCCGAGGAAGACTGCAGAAGTCTCGATGACGGAAGGCTGCGAAATGGGGAGCTTATGCAGAGCTGCTCCCTTTTTTTGCCAGGCTAGCCAGCGGTGGCAGCTGAAAGCGAGAAGACATAAGCGCTTAAAACTATCTAGGCTACCACACCATCGTTTCACATCACCCTGAGCATGAAGTAACCACATACACATACATACTTATACACACACACACACACACACACACACACATATATATATAAATATATATATATATAAATTTTAATATATATAATATAATATATATATATACATACTACACAACATGTTAATTTCATCTTCATACACATAACATAAAATAGCATATATATATATTAATAAAATATATTATAATTATAATAAATTTTTATATTATAATAATTTTTTTATATATAATATAATTTTATATTTTGTAAAACAAATATTTATATATATCATGTATATATTTGTGTATTATACATACATATATAAATTATATTTGTGTGTACATATACATTAAATATACTTATTAAAAATTATAATTTTTAATATATATTATATATATATTATATAAAATATTAATTATTTATATTATAATAATAAAAATATAAAAATATATATATTATAAAATATATGTTTTTTGTGTTTTGGTGTGTGTGTGTGTGTGTGTGTGTGTATTATGTAATATGTATATATATATATATTATAATATATAATATAATATATATATATAAAATATATGCATGATTATATAAAATGTTGTAACTATGTACATATATTTATATATACATATATGTAAACATAACACACCCACACACCAACACAATATATATAATATTATATCTAATAAAATATATATATATAATATATATAAAAATATATATATAATATATAAATATTACTATATACATTTTTTGTGTTTTTTTGTGTGGTATATTATATATATAATATTATATATATATTAATATTATCGAAATGTTTATTATAAATATATATAATATATATATATATATATATAGAATATATTAAAATATTTTAAAATATATATTTATATTAAATTTTAAAATATAATTTTTTATAATAACTTGTAATATATATTGAAATAAAGGCTATATTATTAAAAATTATTATATATTATTATATATAATATATAATTTACACTACATTGTTAAATACTTTATATCTAAATATAAAATATATATAAAATATATTATATATATATTTTATATATTATATAAATATATATTTATTTTTGTTATAATTATTATGGATATTATTTTTAAATATATATATATTTTATATATATATAATATATATATATTATATATATATATAAAATTTGTTTTTGTTGTGTTTTTTTTTTTTATAATAAAAAAAAAATATATATATATATTTTTTTTTTTTTTTTTTTTGTTTTTTTTTTTTTTTTTAAAAATAAAGAAAAAAAAAAAAATTATATATTTATATATATTTATAATATTTAAAATATATTTATTAATTATTTAAATTTATATATAGAACAAAATTTTCTTTAAATTAAATTTTATTTTAAAAAGTTTGATATATATGGGTGTTTGTGTTTTTGTTGTTTTTTTTGGTTTTTTTTTTTTGTTGTTTTTGGTGTTTTGGGTTGTGTGTGTTTGTTGTGTGTGGTGTGGTGTGGTTTTTTTTTTTTTGTTTTTTTTTGTATTGGTTTGTTTTTGTTGTTTTTGGGGTTGGGGTGGGGGTTTTTTTATATTATAATTTATATATATATTATTATATATATATTTATTATATATATGTTTTTTTTGTTTTTTTTTTTTTATTTGGGGGTGGTGTTGGTTGGGGGTTGTGTGTGTTGGTTTTTGTGGGATTTATAAAATATATATATATATTTTATATTATAATATATTATATATTTTTATAAATATATATATATTGTTTTGTAATATATATTTATTATATTATAATAAAAATATATAAATTTTTTATATTTTGTATATAAATATATATATTAAAAATATAAAAATTAAATATATTATATATTTTTTAATAATATATAATAATATTATATTTAATATATATTATATAAATTTTGTAATTTTTTTGTATATATATATATTTATATATATATATATATAATATATAATTAAATTTTTTTGTGTGTGTAAATATAAAATTTTTAATATTTTATATTCTTATATATATAAATATATATTTAGATTTTGTTTTTTGGGTTTTATTTTTTTATATTTGATATATATATATATTTTAATTTTATTTTTTTTTTTTTTTTTGTGTATATATATAATTTTTAATATTATATGTTATATCCCAAAATGTAAATAATTTTGCATTATATATCATGACATCATAGCCTGATTTGATCCACTGGGGCCTAGGCCTTCCCATATTTTCCAAATTTGTGATCTTGAGTATTTTGTTTCCATCTTGGCCCCTAAATTTCGTTATTTCGTCACTCAATCTTGTCAATTGGGCCCGCTTTTGGGCCCCTTTATGTTATCTATACCCAGTCTTTACTTTCTTTGTCCTTTGTCGTCCTGTCTCAGACATATATGACCGCCCCTTGACATTTTCTTTTTGATGTCCCCAGTGTATCCCCTTTTGTTTGCTCGTGATCCACATTGCCCCCCACAGGGTCCCATCCCTTCTGGACACTAATTTGTTTCCATTCCAATAACTTGTTGTTTCCTGCTTTGCCATAGGTCATAAATGGGGGACGATTGGGGTTAAAAACTTTTTTTTTTTAAACATAATGCAGGAAGCCTTTAGTATGCTACTGTGTCTGCCGAGGCGCTGATGCGTCGCTTAAATTTCCTTTGCCAGATGTGTTTTTTTTTTTTTTGTACGAGTTGCCTGGTATATATACCTGTCCCCTACCTCTAGCGCTTCGCCTTGTACTGATCGGGTTTGAATTGAAAAAGTTGTTAAACATGATCTTTTTTTTGTTCATCCTAAGTCTGACTTTCAAATTTCTCTATTCAGATTGTTTTTATTTTCGCATTTTTTGCAGATTCATAAAGGGAAAAATACATCTGCAAATCTAGCTATTTGGGGTTCGTCCCTAAATTTTATACCCCCTTTCCTTCCCAAACTAGCTTTTTGAATTTTCCTCAAGGCAAGTTGTAAAGAGTTTTGGCGAGATGGATCGCCCTAACCCTTTTTTCATTGGGATTTTATCGGTTTTTCCCGGGGGAGCTTTATGGTTTTGGTCCCCTCTTCGTATATATCTACCAAATTTACAAAATATTTTACTCCTTGTCTTCGAATAGCTTCTGGGATTGCTGGAATTTACAAACAAATACCTTTTTGTAATTGATGAATGTCATTAGGGGGTTTTATATTCGTTTATTTTTCCCTTATTCCGGTGAGCGTGTAGTTTGGTCTGTTTTTGAGAATACAAAGCGGAAGCTTGCCTGTTCTTTAGGCTGGTTAGAATCCGACTGTCAGAGATGCGAGCTGTGATGACTCTGTGAACAATTTTTAAGGGAAAAGGGGGCTTTAAAGGGGCGTTTTTTTTTGTCCTTTTTATCCCCCCCTTTGTTCAAAAAAATTGTTGCATTTTTCCAGGCTTTCGGGGTTTTTTTTTGTGATCATTACAAGGTTTCTAATCCCTCTTCTGTTTTCCCTCTCTTATGCCCTTTAACGCCCTTTTTTTTTATTTCTTCTGTTGGAGTTAGGGGCGTCTCTATTACCCCCCATTCGTTCTAAACCCGGGCTGTTCATTTGAGGTTTATAATCCCCGTAAAAATTTTCCCCTACTCTTCGGGTTGCATTTTTATATTTCACTTCTCCGTCTGGGTTTTTTTATTTCAGCATTTTATTTTTTTCTTATTTCCCAGTCCCCATTTTAGCTGTTTTTCCGCGGGGACATGATATCAAGTTTTTATTTATTATATATGTATATATAGGGGGTGTGTTGTGGTTGTGTGTTTTTGTGTGTTGTTGTGTGTGTGTTGTTGTTTGGTGTTGTGTTTTGTGGTTGTGTGTGGGTATAACATAAATAATGGTAAAATACAATTTATAATAATTATATTATATGTGTGTATTTTTTTATATATGTATGTGTAATATATATATATTTATTTATTCAATATTTTTATTATCATCTTTTTTAATACCCCACATATAATATATTATATATATATAATAATATATATATAATATATATATATATATAATAATATATTTTTTGGGGGTACAACACACACAGCACACACACAACACACACACACCACACACACAACACACACAAACAAAATATTTTATTATTATAATATATAAAATGTAATGGATATATATATATATATATAAATATTATATATAATTTATTTTTGATAATATACATACAAATATATATAATGTGTGTGGGGTGTGTGTGTGGGGTGTGTGGTGTGTTGTGTGTGTGGGTTTGTTGTGTGGGTGTGTGGACAACATATACATAATTTATATGTATATATTTTTTTTATAAAAGTATATATATGTAGTATATATATTTATATATATAATTATATATAAAATATTAAAAAATATATATATTATATATATATATATTATATTAAAAGGGAAAGGAAGAAAAGAGAGAGAGAGGGGGAAAAGACGGGGGAAAAGGAGAGAGAGAAAAGAGGGAGGGGAGGAAGAGAGGGGGAAAAAAAAATTTTATATATTTATTTTTATACATATTTATATATTATAAAATTTTTAAAAATAAATATATATATATCTATAATTATTTTATTATAATATACAAGTTATGGTTGTTTGTGTGTGTGTGTGTGTGTTGTGTTGTGGTGTGTGTGTGTGTGTTGTTGTGTGTGTGTGGTTTGGGTGTGTGATAACACAAAAAAAAGAAAGAAAAAGAAACAGGCAGGCAGACAGATAGAGGCAGAGGAACAGGAGTTGTAAGACAAACAGAACTGCTTATTTAATACTTTTGTTTCTTGAAATGGGAAAATCAAACAAATAAAAAAATCACTGTATGAAAAGGTAAATATGAAAGTTACAGATACTGTAACACTGCAATGGAAAAGTAAATCATTTTAATATATGTCCAAAAATCATTTTAGATTCGTTTTTATTTCATTATGGGTCACTATTCTTTTTTTACTACTATACTTTTTATTTTTTCTTTATTAATTTTTATTATTTTTTAGTTATTTTTAATTTTTAATCATTACATTATCATTACTATTATTGCTGTTTTTTTACTAAACTTTACCACATACTATGTTTTTTTTCCCATCGTTTTAATAATAGTAATTTGTAATCAAACATAATTATTACCCTTAAATCATTATCGTTTTAATTTTTCATTATCATTTCCCCTTTTAAATCATTACTATTATAATTTTTTGAATAAATCATTATTATTTTGAAATAAAAAATTATTATTAGAATATAATCATTTTAATTATAAATTTTGATGATAATTATAATTAAATATTAAATTTAAATTAACTTTTTTTAAAAATTTTAAATTTCCTGGTCTGAGTTCCCTATTTTACACCTTTCCCGTTCTCATATGTAAAATTAATAATTTGGAGAAAATTTTAGCATCTTTAAAATGGAGGGAAGCAACTACGAAATTTAACAAGGGTAAAATTTTTCTACAGGGTCTTTTCATTTTTTTTTTTTTTTTTTTTTATTATTTTAATTTTAATCTAAATGCATTTTTTCAATTCAAAGACAGCATAACCAACCACCATGGGTTTTTGTTTCGTCCCCCGTTTAGTTTTTTTTAATTTTTTAAAATAGAATATGTTTTCCCAAATTTTTTGTTTGGG
>NW_023664683.1:0-13587 GCF_015228065.2 Penaeus monodon
TGGTGGTGGGGGTGTTGGGGTGTGTGTGTGTGTTTTTTGGGGTTGGGTGTGTGTGTGTGTTATTGTTTATATACATATATATAAACACACACCATATATAGTGTGTATGTGGTTGGTGGTTTGCATTGATATATAAATTACATATATAAATAAAGGAATATATAATATATATATAAATATATAATATTGAGTGTGTTTGGTGTGTGTTGTGTGTGTGTGGTTTTTGGTGTGGTTGTGTGTGTGTGGTTGGTGTGTGTGTGGGGTGGGGATTGGGTGCGTGGTGTGTGTGGGTGTGTTGTGTGTGGTGTGTTTGTATTTAATATATATATATATATTATAATTATTAATAACCTATATATATAATATATAATTATAATATATATATTTGTATAATTTAAAAATACATAATAAATAAATAAATGAAATAATATATTATATATAATATATATATATATAATATATATATATATAATATTAATATGTGGTGTGTGATTTTGTGTGTGTGTGTGTGTGTGTGTGTGTGTGTGTGGGGTGTGGGGTGTTGGTGGGGGATGGGGGTGGCGTGGGTTGGGGGTGGGGGGGTGGTTTTTAGTGTTAAAAATATTTTATAAAGATAATATAAATAATAAAAATAAAATAAAAAGATAATATAAATTTTTATAAGATTTATACATTAAAATAATAATAGAAAAATATTAATAAATATCAAACAAACACCCCCACACCACACACACAACGCAGCCCCCAAACACAACACACACACACACACACACACCACAACACACACCACACAAACCACACAACACCACCCAAAAACCCCAAAACCACACACACACGCCAGCAACCGCACACGCACACGCACACGCACACGCACACACACACGCACACACACACATTTAACCCCCACACACAGACACACCACCACACACAACGCACACAACACACACACACAACCCCAAAACACCCCACACACACACACACACAAACACACACACATGCACACACCAACACACCACAAAACAAATAATATAATATTATATATAAAAAAAATAATATAATTATAAATAAAAGATTAAAATATAAATAAAATAAAATAAAAATATAATAGATTATATAAAAATAAATTTTGCTTGGGCAGATATAAAATAACAAAATAAATAAAAAAGAATATAAATATATATATAAAATAAAATTTTTTAATATGGGGTTGGTTGGATGGATGTGGGTGTGGTGTGTGTGTGGGGGTGTGGGGGGTGGGGTGTGTGTGGTGTGTGGGGGGTATGTGTGTTTGGTGTGGGGGTGGGGGTGTGTGTGTGTGGGGGTGTGTTGGGGGTGGTGCGGGGGGGGTGGGGGGTGTGGTTTTATTATATTATTAAAATTTTATAATATATATATATATTAAAATAAATAAAAAATAATATTAAATAAAAAATATAATTATAATAAGTAATTTTAAAAAAACAAAAAATAAATAAAGGAAATAGAAAAATAAGGAAATAAAAATTTTAAAAAAATTAAATTAAAAAAGAAATAAATAAAAATATATATAAAAAAATTTTGGGGTTGGGGGGGTGGTGTGTGGGTTTTGTGTGGGGGTGGGGGGTGGGGTGTGGGGGTGCTGGGTGTGGGGGGTGTGGGTTGTATTTATAATAAATATATATAAATAAATATATAAGAGATAAAAATATAAATAATTAATAAAATAAAAAAGAGATAAATTTAAAATAATATTAATAATATATAAATATATAATTTTAAAAAATATGGACAAAAAAAAAAATATTATAAAATTTAATATAATAATTAAATAATTTTAATATACAACATATAAAAATAAATAATAAAATAAAATAGATAAGATATATTTGTAATATAAAATACATAAAAATATTTAAAAATATATATAATAAAATATTAAATATAATAATAAATAATGTGTGTGGTGTGTGTGGGGTGGGTGTGTTGAGTGTGGGTGGTTGGGGGTGAGTAGGTTTTTGTGGTATGATGATAATAAAATAATAAAAAATAATAATATTAATATAAAAAACACACCCCCCACAAAAACACAAAAACACACACCGCAACACCACACAACACACACAACACACATACACACAACACACACACTCACACACCCCAAAACCCACACAACACACGCACACACACACACCCCGACCAACCCCCCACGCCACACCACGCACGCCCAACACACACACACACACACAAACACCACAACACAAACACACACAACACACACCACCACACACACAAAACACACACACACACCACACACACAAAACCCCACACCAAATATATAAATAAATATATATAAAAATTTTTAATAAAAAAAAATAATTAATATAAGGAAAATATATTATATATATTAATATAATATATTTATAATATATATGTATATAAATTTACATTTATATACATTTTAATAATAATAATAATATAATTATATATATTATATATATATATAAATATAAAATATAATAAAATATATAATATTATATATAATATATATATAATTAAAAATATATACATTATGTCTATGGTGGGGTTTTCGGGGTAATGAATTGTGGGTGGTGTCTAACAACACCACACAAAAAACACACACAAAAAAACACACACAAAGAATATATGTAAAAATTATATAATAAAGAATTTTATATAATATATTATAATATATATAAAATATAATAATAATATATATAATAAATATATATATAAAAGATATTAGTTATACAATAATAATTTAATAAATATAATAATTATATATATAATAATTTTTACAAAACATATGTTTTCCACACAACACACCCACAATACACACAGAACACACAACACACACACACACACACACAATATATAATTATATATATATAATTATATGTGGGGTGTGTGGGTGGTGTGTGTTGTGTTTGGTGGTGGGGGGGGTATGTGTGTTTTTACAAAAAATATTATAATATATTAATAGAATTATAAATAATAAATAGAAAAGATATATATATTATAATTTAATAATATATATATATTATATACATGTAATATATAAATAATATAAAATATAATAATATATAATAATATTTTATTATATATGTAGAATTACAGCATATAATATATATAATAATATATGCAAAATATATATATATTTTATATATAATATATATATAAAATATAATAATATATTAAAAATATATATAAATAATTATTTAAAAATATATAAAATGTATAACAACAATATAATGCATACAAAACACACACCCAAACACAACCAATATATATAAATAAAAATATATATATAAATATATAGAATATAGAAAATTTTTATATAATAAATATTATATATAAATATATATAGAATATTAAAATATTAAAATTATATATATAATATATAATATATATATATATTAAAATAATATAAAATATATAATATATATATATTTAAAATATAAATATTTTAATTTTAAAAATATAATATATTATATATTATATATAAAGTAATACATACATAGTAATGCAACATTTAAATTATATATAATAATAATAAAATAATATTTAAAATTATTATTATAATATTAAAATAAAAATTATATATACATTATTACAAACACAGACGGTGTGTGGTGTGTGCGTGTGTGTGCTTGAGTATGCATATATACATATATATATATATATAAAAAATATATATATAATTATATATATAGATATATTAATTAAATATTATATATTTTTATCATATACCTATATATTAAAAATAACATTTTTTTTTTTTTTTTTAATTTATATATATAATAATAATATATTATTATAAATATTATACACAACACAACAAAACGGTGTTTTCCTGAGTAGTATATATTTATATATATGATTTTTCTATCTTCTCCCTTCTCTCTCCTCTCCATATAATATATAATTTAAATATAATTATAAATATTAAATATCTTTTTATAAGCTCTTAAAAAATAATATAATATAAATAATATATTAAATTTTAAATAATATATAATATATATATTTAAATATACGTATTATGTATATATAGGTATAGAATAATAGAAAAAATGTAATACACACACAACACATAACAACCAAAAACCACACACACCACACACACACAACACCCCACACACAACACACCACACAACACAAAAATAAATATAAGAAGAAATAATATATAATAAAAATAACTAATAAATTATAATATAATAATATTAATAAATTATAATATAATATATTTATATATAGAAAATAAATATTAATTAATATATATAATATATAATATAATATATTAAGATGATAGTGATATATATGTAAAATATAAAATATTTTTGTAAAAACACACACACCAAAAATACCACACCACACACCCACACACAACACACCCCAAACACACACACAACAACCCCACACACACAACACCCCAAAATATAAAAATATATATTTTAAAAATATGATAAAATAAATATATATATACATAATTAATTATATATATAATTTATATATAGATATATTATAAACTAATATAAATAATATAATATAAAAAATATATATAATATATATAATATAATATGTGTGTGTTTGGGGGTGGGTGTGGGTGTGTTTTTGGGGTGTGGTGTGTTTGGTGTGTGGGGGTGTGTGTGTGTGTGTGTGTGTGGTGTGTGTGGGGTATGTATTTTTGTGTTCCGTGTAGTGGTGACTGTATATATATTATATATATATTTATATTATATATATTATATTATATATCTTTTTATAAGCTCTCTATATAAAATATATATATATATATTTTTATTTTTAAATACGTATATAGAATATATAGAGATAAAATGTATATATATACAAATATATGTATAACACACAACACACACACACACACACACACACACACAAACACAAAACACAACACAACACAAATAAATAAAAATAAAAATATATATATAATATATATTATTAAATATGATATTAAATATCAAACAATAACAACACAACACACACACACACACACACACACAACACACATATAAATATATATAATAAAAAATAATAATAAATAAATATATTATATAATATATTATAATAATATATATATATATAATTATATATATTTAATATATATATAATATATTATATTATTATATGTATGTGGTGTGTTGGTTGTGTGTTGGTTGTGTGTGTGTATGTATGGTGTGTCTGTTATAATATTATATAATATATATAATATATATATATATAATATATATTATATAGTGTGTGTGTGTTGTTGGTTTTTGTTGTGTGGGGTGTGTGTGGGGTTGTTGGTGTGGTGTGTGTGGATGTGTGGTGTGGTTTTATTACAAAATATTTATATAATTTCATATATATCTAAATTATATATACAATATATATATATAAAATATATAATATTATAATAATATATATGGGATATATTTATCTAATATAAAATTTTAAAATATATGGGTGATTATTAGCGGGGTGTGGTGTATGTGTGGTGTGTGTGTGTGTGTGGTGTGTGTTTTAAAATATGTGTTATATATTGGTACATAAATATATATAATATATATATAAAAATATATATATATAAAATATTAAAAATAATATGATATATGTATATAATATATATATATAAAAATAATATATATATTATAGGGATACATATACACACACACACACAAAAGCACACAACTCACAAAATATAAATATATATATATAATAATATATATATATATATATATATATATATATATATAATATATAATATAATTTTTCATATAAAAATTTTATAATATATATATTTAGATATAGATATATATATGAGTAGTATATTATATATATATAATATATAATATATATATAAATATAATATATTATATAATAATAATATATATGGTGGGGTGTTGTGGGGTTTTTGTGTGTGTGATGGTAATAGAATATAACATTAAAAAATATATATATAAAAATTAATATATATATAATATAAAATAATATATAATATAAAAAATACATACAGAAAACACACCCACACACACAACAACACAAAATAATATTACTTTTTAATGCCTATATACATATATAAATATATAAATATTATTAATTTTGAACAATATATATATAAAATATATATATATAATATATAAATATATAAAATATAATATACATATAGATAAACACATATATAAATAATTTATTAAATAAAAATGATGTGTATATGTACAATAATAATATACAAATGTATATTTTAAAATATAAATATATAATAAATTATAAATATAATTTAATATAAAATATATATAATATATATAATATAATATTAAAAAAAAATATATATTAAATAAATATAAAAAATAATAATAAAAATAAAATAATAAAAAAATATATATATAAATAAAATATATAAAAATATAATATATTTATTAAAATAATTTTATTAATATATTAAATATATATAAAATAGAATATATATAATATAAATATAATATAATATATATTATAAATAATAATATATATATTAAAATATATATAATTTTAAAATATTTTTTTTTTTTTTTTTTTTTTTTTAAAAATATGAGAGATATAAAAAAAATAAGTACAAACACTACATTTTTATTATTTAAATTAAATTTTTAATTTTGTTTATTATATGTATATATATATTTATATATATTTAAAATTTTTAATTATATATATATTATATATAGTATATATTTCATAAAATATATATATATAAAATATATATATGAATAGGGAAAAATAAGAAATATATAAAAATGTGTGTGTGTGTGTGTGTGTGTGTTTTCGTATGTATATATATTATATATATAATATATATAAAATTAAAAAATATAATATAAAATATATAATAATATATACAATACACACACAACCCCACAAAACACACACACACAAATATATAATATATTAATATAATATAATATAAATATAATTTAAAATAATAATATATATATATTTCATACAACATATATAATCTATATCATATATATATATATTATAAAAAATAATATGTAAATAATATATAATATATAAAAATATATTTAAAATATATAATATAATATAATATTATAAGAATTAAAATATGTGAGTAGTGTGCGTTGTGGGTGGTGTTAGATACATTATATAAAAATATATAAATATATATAAAAATTTTTATATATATACAAATCCATATATAATATATATATATAAATATATATAAATATATGAAATATATATGTATAGTACACTATTTTATATACACATATAAATAACACACCACACACACACACCACACACAAATACACACACACGCACACCTAATACTACACAACATATATAAAAATTTTATATAGATATATATATAATAATATATATATAATATATAATATATATATATATAAATAGTATATTTAAAAAAAGATTATAGATAATATAAATTTTATGTTAACACACACACACCCTCAACACACACAAAACCCCACACACACACACACACACCACCACCACACACACACACACACACACAAAACCAAAAAAATATAATAAATAATATATATAAATATAATATTATATATAATTATATACAGACACAACTACATACACACAAACCCCCACACACACACACAACACACACACCCCATAAATATATATATATTATTATAATATTATTATATATATATATAAAAGTTTTAAAGAAAAATATATAATATATATATATAATAATATTTATATATATATTATATATATATATATAATAATATATATATTGTGTGGTGTGTGGTGTGTGTGTGTGTTGTGTGTGTGTATGTAATATGAATAGATATATTATACATTAATATATAAAAAAATTTATAAATTTTTATATAATATTTTAATATATTAATATATTTTATTGTGTGTGTGGTGGTGTTTTTGTGTATGTGTGTTTGGGGTGTGTGTGGTTTTTGTGTGTATGTGTGTTTACAAATATTTGAATATAAATTTACTCTTATTTCATATAAGTATATAATAAATAAAAAAAATAATAATAATATTTATAATAGAGAGCTAATAATAAGATTATATATATTATATAAAATATATATATATAATATATAATATATTATACAGTCACACACATACACAGAGACAACAAATACATACAACCCCCACACACACAACACAAAACACACACACAACACACACAACACAAACACACACACACCACACACAAACCCCCACAACACACACACAACACAACACAAAAACCCCACAAAAAAATATATTAAAAAAAATTTTATAAATAATGAAATATAATATATGTATATAAATATATATATAAATATAAAATTTTATTAATATAGTATATAAAAAAAAATAAATATAATAAATATATAATATATAAAATTTATGTTGTGTGTTGTGTGTGGGGTGGGTGTGTGGGTGTGTGGGTGTGGGGTGTGTGTGTGTGTGGGGGGATGGTGTGGGGTATATACATAAAATTTAAAATTACAAATCTACATATTATATAATATAATATAAATAATATAAGATGGAAATATAGATAATTTTTAAAAAAAATATAATATAAATATATATAGGGTAATAATAATATTTTAGATTAAAAAATTTTTATAGGTAATTATTTTAAAATATTAATATATATATATAATAATATATATGTGTGGTGTGTGTGGTGTGTGTGTGTGTTTGTGGGTTTTGTGTGGTTGTGTGTGGGTGTGTGTTGGAGTGGGGTGTGTGATAACATAAATATTTTTAAATACAATATCTCTATATATACAATAAGTATATAAAAAAATAATAAATATAAATATATAAATATATATATATATATATATATATTTTATATTTATATAGAGATAAATAAGTATAATATATATATATAATAATATATATATTATTTAAATAAGAAGAGAGAGAGAGAGAGAGAGAGATGAAGATAACATATATATATTATATCATACTCAAGGACAACAACGTTGTTGGTATGGTATAAAATTTAAATATAATATAATAATTATATATATATATAAAATATATATATACATATGAATATTTTTATATATAGGAATGATAAGTAAAATATAATATTTATATATATAATAATATAATATAATAATATAATATATATATTATAATATGATATTAAAAATATTATATATGATACATACACACACACACACGCACACACACACACAAACATGTCTGTGTTTTTATATATATGTATATAGAATATTTATAATATATAATATACAAATATATATATATATAATATATAATATATATATTATATATATGATGTATGCAAAAATATGATGTTTTAACATTATATAATAATATTAATATAATATATTGATACGATATATATATATAATATATATAATATATAATATAATATATATGGTTTTAATATTATAATAATATAAAATATTAAATAATATATATATATATATATTATATTATTAATAAATTGTGGGTGGTTTTTGGGGTGTTTTTGTAGCATAATATATGTATGTATATAAAAAGATAAAATAAAATAATAATTTTTTATAAATATAATATATAATATTATATATAAATATTATTAATATATAAAATGAATAATATATATATATTAAAATATATAATATAAAAAAATATATATATATGTATTATATAATATATAATATATATATATATATAATTATAATAATATATATATTTGTGTAAAAACACCATACCAACACACAACCAAAACACACACACACACACACACACACCACACAAAAAAATAAAATATATAATAAAATATGTTGGGGTGGGTGTGGTGGTGTGTGTGTGTGTGTATGGGTGGTGTGTGTGGGTGTGTGTAAAAATATGTAATTTTTGTTAAAATTATTAAAATTTTAAATATATAATTTTATATATATAAAAAATATATATAGTAAAACAAAAAAAACTATTTAAATATTTAATATATATATATAAATATATAATTGTATATATAATATATTAATTTAATTAATAATTTTAAAAATATATGTAAACATATATATGTCTTTTTGGGGGTGTTTGTGGTGTGTTTTTGTGTGGAGGTAGACACAACAACACAAAAACATATAACACACGCAAAAAAAACACAAGACATAATGTAATATATATAAATTATAAAAAAAAAAAAAAAAAAATAAAAAAAACAATTAAAATATTTTTTATAACAAAAAAAATATAAAATTAAAAAATATATAAATAATTTTTAAAAATAAAATTTTTAAAATAAAAAAAAATAAAAAAAATTTTTATTAAAAAAGTAAAATATTAATAATATATTTAATATAATAATAAATATAAATTTTATTTTATTAATTAAATAAATTAATAATATAAATTTTAAAATATATTAAAATTAAATATAAAAAAATTATGTGTGTGTTGGGGGGTTGTGGGTGGTGGGGTTTGGTGGGGGGGTGTGGGTTTTTGTGGGGGTGTGTGTGTGGTGGTGTGTGTGGTGGGTTTTGTGTGTGGGTGGGTGGTGGGTGGTGTGGGTGGGTGGGGGTGGGGGTTTTGGGGTGTGTGGGGGCGTGCGTGGTGTTGCGGGGTGGTGTGCGTGGTGTGTGTGTGTGGGGGTGTGTGGGGGGGGGAGTGTGTGGGGGTGTTGATGTGGGGGGGGGTGTGTGTGTGTGGGGTGGGGGGGTGTGTGTGGGGTGTGGTGTGTATTTTTTTTTAAAAAATAAATTTAAAAAAAAATTATAATACAATCATACACACACACACAAAATACCCCAACCACCCCCACACACCACCACAACACCACACACCACAAACCACCCCACAATAGATATATTATAATAATATAATAAATATAAATATAAGATATATAATAATAGTAATTAATAACAAATAAAATTTTAAAATAAATAATTTTATAATATAATTTTAATATATATGATGTAATTAATATATATATATATAATATATATATTAATATATATATAATTTTATTATATGGGGCATTATATATATAAATAATATAGATATATATATATAATATATTAATAGATATATATAATATATATTAATAATATACATATATAAATATTAAAATAATTTATAATATATATTAAAATATATAATCAATACAAGCACACACACACACACACAACATGCACACACACATACACACACCCCCACACACACACACACCCCAAAACACACACCACACAACACACACACCCCAAAAACACACACACACAAAAATATAAATATAAAAATATAAAATAAAAAAAATATAAAAATATATAGAAAAATATAATTATGTATATAAGATAAAATATATTCATTTATTTTTATATGGAAATAATACAAAAAATATAAATATAATATAAAAAATATTTTTATATATAATAAAATATGTAAAATATATAAATAAATATATTAGAGATATATTCAATACAAACACACACACCACACACAACACGCACAACACATAACACACCACACACACACCAACACACAAACCCCCCACACACACCACACTACACACACACACACAAAACACACAACCCCACCACAACACACACACACACACACACACACACCACAATACACATACACACACAAATAATAATAATATATATATATATAATATATATAATATATTTCATTTTTTTATTTTTTATGATATTTTAAAATCAAAGCAAACACAATGCAAACATATATATAAAAATTTAAATATATATTATATAAAATATATATATATATATATATTTATAATATAAACTTATATATAAATAAAATATATATATAATATTAATATATAATAAATTATATGTGGTGGGTGTTGTGTGTGTGAGGGTGTGTGTTTGTTTGGGGTGTGGGGTGTTGGTGTGTGTGTGTGTGGTTGGTGTGCGTTGTGTGGGGTGTGGGTTTTGTGTGTGTGGTGTGTGTGTGTGTGTGTGTGTTTGTGGTGTGTGTGGTGTGGGGTGTGTGGGTGGGTGTGGGGGTGGTTGTGGTGTGTGTGGTGTGTTTGTATTGAATATATATATAATATATAATATATAATAAATATTTTGATATATTATTTAAAATATAATATAACATGGGGATATTATAGTTATATTAATATTAAAATAATATATAAAAATATAATTCAATACAAAACACACACCACACACACACACGCAACCCACAACCACACCACACACACAACACAAACAAACCCCCACAACACACCACACCACACACACACACACATACCACACACACACATATAAATAATATATATTATATAAAAAAAAATTAATATATTTTATTTATTTTATTTATTTTAAATGTATATTTTTTTAATACAAATATAAATAAATAAATTTTAAAATTTTATAATTAAGATAATTATTAATATATATAATAAATATATAAATACAAACACACACACACACACAAACACCACACACACACACACGCAACACACATACACACACCACACCACACACACACACACACACACAACACAAACACCCAAAACACAACACACACACACACACACAAAACACACATTTCACATAATTATATATATATATATATAATATATATATTTTTTTTTTTAAAAATATGTATATTATTTTCAATGCAAAACACACACACACAACATACACACTAATATGAGTGTGTGTTAAATTAGGAATAAACAATCACACACACCACACACACACACACACACACACACACACACACACCCACACACACACACACACACACACACACACACACACACCCCACACACAAAACATACAAATATATATGGTATATTGGTTTGTATGAATGTACGCTACACAGAAAACTATCAATAAAAGGGGGTTTGAAACATTCAATAAAGAACAGAACCTATTTTACGGAAGGGTTTGGGTTTTTTTTGGGTTTTGAATTGATTTTGTTCAGTTTTACAATGTATCAATAGTTTTTTCGGAAACCCCATGGGTTAAATGGACATGACGGTTTATTTCCCCAAAAACGATGGGGTATGCTTACAATATGCAAGATACAAATGCCACAGCCTTCTGAATGCAAAAAAATTGATGAGATTTTTTAAGGCACCAACCCGCGAATATTTAGTATGTCGTCAAAAAAACAACAGTAGGGAACGACACCACCCCCCCCCTCATTTCCCTTGCTGATATTTTTAAAGAAAAAAAGGTTTTTTTTAATAGGAAAAACGCTTTTTTTTTAATATATTTTTATTTAATATCTCATACGTGTATCATTTAACAGTTTGAACTAGAGAATAGATCCCAGCAGGAGTGGGGCCCAATCACCCCAGGGTTTTTTTGTGTGGATGCACGCAAGTCAAGTCAAAAAATCAAAAAAACTTCTTCCCTTAAATTTCAAGGGTTTTTCTTACTAAATACATTTATATTTAAATCTGTGTTTAAATTTTTTTTTTGAAAAAAAAAGGTGTGTTTTTTTTTTTTTAATTTTCCCCTTTTTTTTTAAAAATTTTAAAAAAAAAAATGTTAAAATTTTTCCCCCTTTTAAAAAAATTTTATTTATGGGTTTTTTCAAAAGTTCATATCTTTGAAGTTTCCACTTATTTTTTTTTTTTTTTGAGTGGCC
>NW_023664684.1:10000-13586 GCF_015228065.2 Penaeus monodon
GTTTTTAAAATTTTAAAAAAACCCCCCCCCCAAAAACCCCCCCCCTTTAAAAATTTTTCTTTAAAAAAAATTTTTTTTTTTTAAAACCCCCCCTTTAAAAAAAAGGGGGGGTTTTTAAAAAAAAAAAATTTTTTTTTTTTGGGGTTTTTTTTTTTTAAAAAAAAAAAAAAAAAACCCCCCCAAAAAAATTCCCCCCCCTTCCCCCCCAAACCCCTTTTTTTTTTAAAAAAATTTTAAATTTTTAAATTTTTTTAAAAAAAAAAAATTTTTTTTTTCCCAAAAATTTTTTTTTGGGTTTTTTTGGGGGGTTTTTTTTAAAAAAATTGGGAAAAATTTTGGGGGGAAAAAAAAAAAAAAAAAAAAAAAAAAAAAAAAAAAAAAATTTTTTTAAAAATTTTTTTTTTTTTTTTTTTTTTTTTAAAAATTTTTTAAAAAAAAAAAAAAAATTCCCAAAAGGGAAAAAAAACCCCCCCCCCCCCCCCCAAAAAAAAATTTTTTTTAAAAAAAAAATTTTATTTTTGGGGGAAACCCAAAAAAAAAAAAAAAAAAAATTAAAAACCCCTTTTTTCCCCCCCAAAAACCCCCCCGGGGAAAATTTTAACCCCCTTTTTTTTGGGGAAAAAAAGGGGGGGTTTTTTTTTTGGGGTTTTTTTTTTTTTTTTTTTTTTTTTTTTTTTTTTTTTTTTAAAAAAAATTTTTTAAAAATTTTTTTTTTTGGGGGGTTTTTTAAAAAAAAATTGGGGTAGGAAAAAATTTTTTTTAAAAAAAAAAATAAAAAAAAGGGAAAAAGGGTTTTTTTTTTTGGGGGGGGGGGGGTTTTTTTTTTTTTTTTCCCCCCCCCTCCCCCCCTTTTTTCCCTTTTTCCCCCCCAAAAAAAAAAAAAAGGGGGGCCCTTTTTTATTTTTTTTTAAAAAATTTCCCCCCCCCCCTTTGGGGAAAAAAAAACCCAAAAAAAAAAACCCCCCCCCCCCCCCGGGGGGCCCCCCGGGGGGGTTTTTTAAAAAAAAAAAAATTTTGCCCTTTTTTTTTAAAAAAACCCCCAAAAAAACCCCCCCCTAAAAAAATTTGGGGGAAAAAAAATTTTTTAAAAAAAAAATTTTTTTTTTTTTTTTTTTTTTTTTTTTTTTTTTTTTAAAAAATTTTTTTTTTTTTTTTTTTTTTTTTTTAATTTTCCCCCAAAAAAACCCCCCTTTTTTTTTGGGGGGGGGGGTTTTTTTTTTTTGAAAAAATTTTTTTTTAAAAAAAAAAAAAAAAACCCCCCAAAACCCCCCTTTTTTTTTTAAAAAAAACCAAAAAAAGGGGGAAAAATTTTTTTCCCCCCCAAAAAAAAATTTTTTTCCCCCTTTTTTTTTTTTTTTTTTTTTTTTCCCTTCCCTTTTTTCCCCCCTTTTGGCCCCAAAATTTTCCCCCCAAAATTTTCCCCGGGGGGGTTTTTTTTTTTTTTCCCCCCCCAAAAAAATTTTTTTTTTTTCTTTTTTTTAAAAAAATTTTTTTAAAAAGGGGGGGGTTTTTTTGGGGGGTTTTTGGGGAAAAAAAACCCCAAAACCCCCCCCCCCCCCCCCGGGGGGGGCCCCCCCCGGGGGAAAAAGGGGGAAAAAAAACCCCCCCAATTTTTTCCCCCTTTTTAAAAAAAAAAAAAATTTTTTTATTTATTTTTTTTTAAAAAAAACCCCCCCCTGTTTTTTTTGGGGTTTTTTTGAAAAAAAAAAAAAAAAAAAAAAAAAATTTTTTTCCCCCCCCCTTTCCCCCCCCTTTCCCCCTTTTTTTTTTTTTTGGGTTTTTTTTTTGGTTTTTAAGGGGTTTTTTAAAAAAAAAAAAATAAAATTTTTTAAAAAAAAAAAAAAACCAAAAATTCATAAAAAATTTTTTAAAAAAAAAACCCCAAAAATTTTTAAAAAAAAAAAAAAAAAAAAAAACCCCCCCCCCAAAAAAAAGGGCCCCCCAAAAAAAGGGGGGGGGGGGTGTTTTTTTTTGTGTTTTTTTTGGGGGGTTTTTTTTTTTTTTTTTTTTCCCTAGGGAATTATACTTTCCCCCCGCTTTTTAGCGCTTTTTTGCCTTTTTTACAGTTTTTTTCCCCAATTTTAACCCCTTATTTTTTGAACAGGATCTTAGTCCCTTTTTTTTTTTTATTTCCCCCCCCCTAAGTCCCCCTTTTTTTTTTTAAAAATTTTTCCCCCCTTTTTCAGACGTTTTTTTATTTTATTTGCTGCATTTTTTAAATTTTTTCAGATTCCCAACTGAAAAAAAAACAATCAATCCCGCAAAAACTTAGATTTTTTTAGGTATTTTCCGTCCCCCCTATTTTTTGATATCCCCCGTCCCCGGTTTTTTCCCTTCCTACTTTTTTTTTTTTTTTTTTTTCCCCAAAAAAAATAACTGTAAAACTGGGTTTTTGGTGGGGATAGTAAAAACCCGCCCCCCCGTCCCCCCAACACCTTTTTTTTTTTTAAAGGTTTTTTTCCTGCGGTTTTTTTTCGTACCGGTTTTTACCCCCCCTTTTTCCCCCCCTCTGAGGTGGGGAAGTTTTTAATTTTGGCCTCTGACCATTCCCTATGGGGCCGCCTGCCAAACAATTTTTTTCTTTTTTTAAAAAAAAAACTTTTCCCCCAAATTTTTTTTTTTTTTCTATATCTTTCCTTTTTTTTAAAATTGTAAAAAAATCAAGGTTTTTTTTTTTTTTATTTCCCCGGCCCCCCTAAAAAATTAAAATTTTTTTACAGTTTTTTTTTTTTGAAATTAGAGTGTGGAAAATTTTTTTTTCCGAACTTTTTTTCCCCCCGATTCTAAAACCAGTGATTTTTAAAAAAAATTAAGGATGAAAAAAAAAAAAAAGACCCCTGAAAAAAAAAAAAAACACAAAACCTCAGTAGGATTTTTTTTTTTTCACGACCCTTCCCCCCCAAAATTTTTTTCCCCCCCTTATATGAAAAAAACAGAAAAAAAAAATTTTCCACCCCCAAAAAGACCCCTAGGGGCCCGACCCCCCCGCTAAAAACCCCTTCCAAGAAACTCACCCCGCCCCCGTTTTTTTTTTTTCGACCTCCCCCTTCTAACAAGAAAAATTCTCCCCCCCGTTCCCTTTTCCTTTTTTTTTTTTTTCCCTCTTTTTCCCCGTTTGGAGGCCTTTTTTTAAAACGATTTCCCTTTTTTTTTGGGGGGTCCTTTGGGCCCCCGCCTTTTTTTTTTGGGGAATTTCCCCCCCCCAAAAAACCCCCTGGGTTTTTTTGTCCCCCCTCACCTGGAAAAAAAATTTTTTTTTTTCTGAAATTTTTTTTTTTTTTTTATAAATTTAATTTAAAATTTAAAAAATTAATAAATATATATATTTTATAAATTTTTTTTATTTTTTTTTTTTTTTTTTTTTTTTTTTTTTTTTTTTTTTTGGGTTTTTTTTTTAAAATTTTTTTTTTTGTTTTTTTTTTTGTTTGGGTTTTGTGGTTTTTTATTTAAAAATTTTAATTATAAAATATTTTTAAAAAAATTTTTTATATATTTTGTAAATTTTTTATAAATTAATTTTAAAAAATATATTTATATTTTATTATTTATTAATTATAAATTAACTATTTTAAAAATTTTAATTTAA
>NW_023664685.1:0-2500 GCF_015228065.2 Penaeus monodon
TTGGTTTTTGTGTGTGTGTGTGTGTGTGTGTGGTTGTGTTGTCTGTTATGTAATATCCATAACCACACATACACACACACACACACACACACACAACATATTATATATATATATTATATATTAAAATAAAAATATAAAATTTTTAAATATATAAAAACATTTATACATATATATATACATTATATACTATAATCTATATAACATTTATTATATATATATATATATTTTTATTATTTATATATATACATACACACCAAAGGTTATATGTGTAATAATTAATATATTATGTATAACATATTATATAATATAATAATTATATAATATATATATATATATATATTATATATAAATGAAAAGGGCCCGCGGTGGCCGAATGGTTAAGCGTCGGACTCAAGACTGTCACGACGGCAATCTGAATTCGAGGGTTCGAGTCACCGACCGCCGCTTTGTTCCCCTTTGGGAAAGGGAACTTCACCTTGTTGCCTAATTAGCCACTGGGGGGCCCAAACCCAGCCCAAGAAAAAGTGCTGGTCCAACCCGGGTAAATAGAGACAAGATTACCTAAAAGGTACCACCGGCCTCTCCGGGGAAAAGGGAAACGGGGGCCCCTACCACGTACTCACTAAAAGGCATCACAACATGAAACTACAATTAAATATCAGCTGTGACCACGGCGGGTCCGACATGAACTACCGTTAAAGAAGAAGATATATATATGATATCTATACACACACATATAATTTAATTTGTATGTATTGTATTATATATATATATAATATATATATATTTTTATATATATTTTATATAATTGTGTGTGGTGTGGTTTTGTGTGGTGTGTGTGGGGTGGGTGTCTCTGTGTGTGTGTGTGCGTGCGCGCGTGTGTGTGGTGTGTGTGCGCGGTGTGGTGTGTGTGTGGGGTGTGTGTGGGGTGTAGGTTGTTGTGTGTGTGTGTGTTGTGTGTGTGTGTTGTGTGTGTGTTTTTGTTGTGTGTAGATATGATATTAATAATACACACACACCAGACACACACACACCACACACACACAACACACACACACCACACACCACCACACCACACATTATATTATATATATATATTATATATATATTATATATTAAACACATATAATTCATATATATTTATTAATATATATAATATATATTATATAATATATATTATATATCTTGTATGTGTGTGTGTGTGTGTGTGTTGTGTGGGTTTTGTGTGTGTGTGGTTTTTGTGTGTGTGTGTGGATAAATATATACAATATATCTTATATGTGGTTATGTGTGTGTATATATTCATATGTTTATATATTATATATATTAGTAATATTAAAATTATATTATATATATATATATATTTAATATATATAATTATATTAATTATATAATATTATAATTTTTATTATATTTTATATTATATATTTTTATATATAATATATAATTTATATATTAATAATACCATATGTGTGTGTGTGTGTGTATTTAAAGTGTATAGTCATATAAAAATGTATACTACAACACACCACACACACACCACACACACCCCAACACACCACACACACACCACACACATATATATTATATATATAATATATTATATTTGGGGTGTGTGTGTGTTGTGTGGTGTGTGGTGTGTGTGTGGGTGTGTGTGTGGTGTGTGCGTGTGTGTGTGTGGTGGTGTGTGGTGTGTGTGTGTGTGTGTGTGTGTGTATTGTGTTGTGATGTGGGTATGTGTGTGTGTGTGTGTTGTGTGTGGTGTGGTGTGTGTGTGTGTGTGTGTGTGTGGTGTGTGGGGTGGTGATGTATCTATATATGTATATATAACATATGTATGTTATTTTAACCCCACCACCACACCCACACACACCACCCAACACACACACACACACACAACACCAATATATTATATTATAATAATAATATATATATATTATATATAATTATTTTATTCGTATGTATATGATGTGTTGTGTGGTGTGTGTGTGGGTGGGTTGTGGGTGTGTGTGTGTGTTGTGTGTGTGTGTGTGTGTGTTTGTGGGGTTGGTGCGTGTTGTGTGTGTTGTGTGGGGTTTTTAAAATCGAATCGAGCGGCATGATTTTCCCATCTTTCATAATATATATAAGCGTGAGCTCACCGAGGGTTTCCAGTCCATTTATCACACGCCTCCCGCGTAGCAGAGCCGACCCGCGCAAGTCACAGGGCTTGATTTGTCTATTTTTTACGGGGCGGCATTTTTTCCTATCTGAACTCATCCCTAGGTAGAGGGCACCCCGCGGGGCCCCCGGGGGGGTGGCTGACCTGGGCTATAAGCGGACAAGGGAGAGGGGGGGGGGGGGGCGGGAAGGGGAAAGGTAGTGTAATAACTAGGACATACCGGCCATCATACCAGCCTACATTACAGGGAAGTTACTTCGATATACATTAAAGTTTTGCCTTGTGGTTGTCATTACTATTTATTGCGTTTTTATTTTGTTGAGGTTATTATTCTCATTC
>NW_023664685.1:10000-13584 GCF_015228065.2 Penaeus monodon
GGCGCTACCGTGACCTCCGGGGGCCGTTTAAACTAACATGTCTTGTGTGTTTTATACTGCGTGGTGTCAACTCTCAGAAAAAAATTAAAGCCTTTAAACAAGTATAACTACCCTCTTTCACCATTGTACAAAGGAATAGCCTTTTACAAGGGGTGGCAGCGGGGCCTTTGCTCCTTTTGGCTGCAACACGGACACAACCCCCGAAGAAAATCCGCCCCGCTTCAAGCTGGCTAAAAAAAACACGTAGTACACTTTGGGGCCCCCCTTTCTTATTTTTTTCCCCTTCTCCCTACATGTTTTTCCCCCGTTGTTTTTTTTTTTGGTTGGTTAAAAGGTGCTAATGACAGAAAATGGCACGTTCTCCCCTTTCTTCCACCAATCGCATTCCGTGCGATCGAATGTATAAAAAAACATATATGTTCGTTTTTAAAGTATTAATTTTTTTCTCTCTTTTTTTAAGTTTTATTTTGTTTCATCTGAAACGAATTTAACGCGTTCGGATTTTATTTTATCACAATACCATTTCATTTTATCTCGTTCCTAACCCTCGCCCCCGCCCGCCCCTCACCTCACCTTCTCTTTTCCCGGTCAATGGCGCGTGGGTAGGGTCAATACCACTTGGTTCCTAAAATTTGGAAGCAAAATATCATTGTTTTCATTGCTTTTTGGGGACCGTTCTATCGGGGCTAACGAAGGGATAAAAAAAAATTGTATTATTTTGGTAAAGGGAGGACTTTTCCCCTTCATATGCACAGGGTTTCCCGATATTGCCCCGGGGTTTCGTAAAAACCCCAATAAAACTGGGGCTCCGTCTTCAGAGTAAAGTTATTCGTTCGTTCGGGTCCCCTTTTAGTCTGTGACCCGCGGTTACGTCCGTTTTTTAATGTGGACTAGGGTTTAAACTAAATCATTATTCGCTTATTAATCCCCTTTCTCCCCTCTTAATCGCTTTCATGTTTTTGGGGACCCCCCAAACGTTTGTGGATTCGTGAAATTTTAAAATCCTTCGGGAATTTTCGAGCGCCCATTACAATCCAGAAGAGAGCAGGGAAATTTTATTCCTGGCTTGAGTCGCTTCAGTCTATCCATTTGGGTATGGATCCCCCCGTTATTGAGTTTTATTGAAATCTCGTGCAAAACTAGACATGTACCCCCGCATTCGTTTCTGACCCCCAGAAAATTTTTCTTGATAAAAATTTGGGGAATATTTTTTTTTTGCCCATTCATTATGCGTACTTCTGTCCCCATTCTTATATGTTGAATTCAATGTGGAGTTTAATATCGTTTGCTAATTTTCTTCATTTTGTTATAGTGAAAGCTAAAATTCGGTTTTTGATTAATTCTCTGTGAGTCACTCGCTTCCCCCTATTAAAGATAGCTCATCAACCACGAACACACACACATTCAGCCCTCACACACACAGGATAAAAGACCTGACCCTTTTCGTTTTCTTAGTGCCGGGTAAAGATTTTTCCTTTGCCGCAAATTTTTTCTGTCCTGCTGTGTACAAGTTCATCTTTTCTTTTCTGTTGACGACTATGGTTCAAAAAATCTTCGCGGATCGCCCATTCGTTTTCCCTTTTCTATTCTCATATCTACAAGATGGTTGGTATTTTAAATAGGCTATGCGGGCCGCTACTGACACTCCCTCTTCTATTTTTTTTTACCTTTTTGAAAAAAAAACCAAAATGAAAAAAAAAAAAACGAAAAAAAGTTAAAAAACCAAAATTAAAAACCGTAAATTTTTATGAATAACCGCAGGGTAATTACCCCCCCCATCTTCTCTTTTGCCTTTTTTTTTCTCTTCTCTGGCCCTTACGTGTAGATTGGTCCCCGACTTTTTATTGCAGTCGGACCCCCGGCACCGAAGGGGGCCCCTTTGGGGCTGTGAGAAGGGCGTCATCGAAGATCGCCTAGGCCCACGGCCAAAATTTTCGTCAGAAAAAGGTACCTCGCCCCAGAAACTAGGGGACGCCCGGCGGGGGCTGCAGATCCGTCACTCCAGGAGCCGTACGCGGTAAAGCCCCCCAGATGCCCCCCTGCCCCGCGCCCTAATCCGCCGAATTCAGGACGTGTGGACGCGGAAGGACCTGGACGGATCTGTGAGGACGTGTGGCGAGGACGCCCCCGAGTTGGCCTAGGGCCCGGACCCGAGGGGGGTCAGACAATCTGAAGTCAAGAGGACCTTGCGGACTTTTGAGACGTGTGGATTATCAGGACGAGCAGATTACACCAGGGGCCAGGAGGATAGGACAAAATGGCAGCAGCCGAAATTGAACCCGGGGCCGCACGGAACGGCACCACCAAATTAGGTCACCATTGAAGGGGCCTCGAGGCGAGGCGGATAGGGGCCCAGCAAAATAAGATGTGGTAATTCTATTTCTGTTCAGGTTGGGTAATTTTATTTCTTAACCATGGCCACGTGGGTGTTTTCCCCCTGATCCAAAAAGTCCAAATAAGAACCACCCGCTCAGCGAGGGCGGAGGGCACATTTTTACTGACCTCGTTTGACCGAGAGTTCGGGTAACACCACCCACTAAGGTCGCTCCGCCCTCTCTCCGGGCAGCTGACCGGACCCCGCGGCCCATTATAAACTAGAATGTCTTGTGTGTTTTATACTGCGTGGTGTCAACTCTCAGAAATAAAGAGTCAAGCCCTTAACAAGTATAAATACCCTCTGGTTCACCATTGTACTAAGGATGAAGCCCTTTTATAGAGAGAGAGAGAGAGAGAGAGACTAAAAGGGTTTTGAACCTAATACAATGGCTAGCAAGGGGATCATGGTTGTGTAAACGCTTGATTCTTTATTAAAAAGATTATTACACCCCCGAGCGATTCTTGGGGGAAGCCTATGCGCGGGGTGCGTGTTCGGCTAGCACCCGAGGTTGGTGGTGTGGTGGGGGGTTTCAGCTCGGGGCCCTGGGGCCCAAAAAATAACTAAACTGGGTTTTAGGTCGCTTCTCCAAAATTTCTTAGGCGTAAAACCCAGCTGTTTTCCGCACTTGGGTTCTCACTATCATATGTTGTGGAAGGATCAATCACACCCCCAGGGCTGGACCTTCCCCAAAGTCGAAAGTGAGAACCAACCCGGCAATCCCCGGGGACTTTGAAAAAAGCCCCAACCATTCCCTTTATCTGGGGGAAAAAACTCCTAGCCTCTCGGACTACAAGTCCAAAAATACGGCACCACCAAGCTAGCTGCAGGCCCAAACCTAAAGTGGTGTCAGTAGCAAGGACACAACCCGGGGGTGCCTCATCTCACAGGGAAAGGGCCAAGGAAAAAAAAGCCAAAAGTCCCAACTGTGCCCAAAGGGGGTCACGCCCGGGCCTGGCTTGCTCTGCCGGAAAGGCGGGAAAAGGTTACTAAAAGAGGAAACCCTTAAGCCGACACCCGGGTATTTCCCAAAAAAGGAGTTTTCCCCCATCACTTAAATACAGAAGAACCCCGGAAAAACAGGTACAAAGAACACTGCAAAGCCTCCCCTGGGAACGATAATCTCCTCTTTTTCAGGATGATATGACTCTCTTGTGACTTCTGAGTCCTGCGTAACAACACTTTGGGAGTCCATGAGGTGGCAGAAGGA